>NC_056726.1:1153611108-1153646108 GCF_019279795.1 Protopterus annectens | reverse complement strand
TCTGCAAACATCATAGTCCACGGGGAATCCTGTCTGATCTCATCTGTCAACCTGTCCATCACCATTGCAAATAAGAAAGGGCTCAGAGCTGATCCTTGATGTAATCCCTCCTCCACCTTAAACGCATCTGTCACTCCCACCGCAGACCTCACCACTGTCACACTACCCTCGTACATATCCTGTACCACTCTTACATATTTCTCTGACACTCCCGACTTCCTCATACAATATCACAACACCCCTCTAGGCACCCTGTCATATGCTTTCTCTAAATCCACAAAGACACAATGCAACTCCTTCTGACCTTCTCTGTACTTCTCCATCAACAGTCTCAGAGCAAACATTGCATCTGTAGTGCTCTTTCCTGGCATGAAACCATACTGCTGATCAGTAATCATCACCTCCCTTCTTAACCTAGCTTCCACTACTCTTTCCCATAACTTCATGCTGTGACTGATCAGTTTAATCTCTCTGTAGTTACTACAGCTCTGCACATCACCCTTATTCTTAAAAATTGGTATCAACACACTTTTTCTCCATTCCTCAGGCATCCTCTCACTTTCCAAGATTTCATTAAACAATCTAGTTAAAAACTCCACTGCCATTTCACCTAAACACCTCCATGCTTCCACAGGTATGTCATCGGGACCAACAGCCTTTCTGTTCTTCATCCTCTTCATCGCTATCCTTACTTCCTCCTTGCTAATCCACTGTACTTCATGTTTCACTATCCATACATCATCCAACCTTCTCTCCCTCTCATTCATTTCACTCATCAACCCCTCAAAGTACTCTTTCCATCTGCTCAACACACTTCCCTTGCTTGTGAGTACGTTTCCCTCATTATCCTTTATCACCCTTACCTGCTGCACATCTTTACTAGCTCGGTCCCTCTGTCTAGCCAATCGGCACAGGTCTTTTTCTCCCTCCTTAGTGTCCAACCTTTTATACAACTCTTCATCTGCCTTATCCTTAGCCTTCGCCACTTCTCTCTTTGCCATGCACCTCATCTCCTTATACTCTTGTCTACTTTCTTCATCTCTTTGACAATCCCACTTCTTCTTCGCCAGCCTCTTTCTTTGTATACTCTCCTGTACTTCTTCATTCCACCATAGTAAACATATTTCAATTTTCCTGAATATAGACACAAACATCTCGATAAAATTACTTTATTGTACATTTTTCTTGCCCCTGTGCATGCTGCCAGTCTAGCTATTTGCATGTCTTACTCATTTGAACTCTACAGACAAAAGGTAAAATTAGTGCCACCATCTCACAGGCAGCCAATAGGGGATGTCTCCACATTTTATTTGTGTTCTGGAATTCTCTAATGCATGCCTTGGTACTGCTGCCAAGGTGGGCATGGAATGGGGGTTGTGTGAGAATTTTACCCTTGTGCATGACTGGATTAACCTTTAAGATATCTGTATCCCAACTTTGTAAGAGGATTCCTTCTGTCAGGTCTCCGAACACACCCAGCTATTAATGGACAGTACAATCCCTGAGATAGACATTCAGTCCTATCAGCCACTGAAACGGAAACAATTAGCAATGTTTTGGCATTCCTTTCATTATCCAGGTAGCTTTTCAAGCACAGAGGCTGCTTACTCAAATGTGGGACATCTGAACTACTGTACGATCTCCGTCCATCAACACCACAGGGACAGCTAACTGTATGATACAAATTCTTACTGGTGATGAAAACAAAGGTATAATGAATACCATGTCAAGAAGCTGGTGGTTTTCTGAAGGTGTGAGCCCAAAACCTTCAACATTTTTAATGTACATTCTAGATATTATAATACATTGATCAAATTAACTTAATCTTCACACGTTTATAAAAGTTTTTATTCACTGATCACAATTAGTTGTTATCATACAAATCTTATGCACCATAATATTCCAACATGTATAAAAATGCCATTTCTTGAAGTAGTTATTAGAAACTGTTGGAAAGGGAAATGAGTCAGGAGTGAGTCAAGAAAAGCACAGCTAGCTTAAGAAAGTGTCCAAAGAACTGTGTATATTAAAAAAGTATGTATCTTTAAGAAAGCAAACTACTCTTTAAAGATCCTGGTTATCAAGTTTTAATATAAAAGCAGTGATAATTTTTTTTAATCTGAATATATTGTTGTAGTAGACATGATCATATCATCATTACAAATATTAGGCTTTGTAATATAGCCTTCATCCAGTTATGGTTTTAAATATTCCTTTAATATTTAAGTGGCATCCTGCAGTATATTTGCTACATTTATAACACAGTTTAGCACAAAATGCATTGCAATTATTTCACAGAATTTCCATTATTATTATTATTATTATTATCTAAAATAGGGGGGGTAATATAAACAGCAGCTTTGCATTGCCAGCAGAAGTGGTCACAGTTGGCATAAAACTACTGAATTATGCAACATTTTACAGCAACTGAAATTCCAGTCCTGATTTGCCTTTATTGCTAAGTGGAAGACCATGAAGACTGTTGTGTGCCTTGTGTTTGCTTGGAATTTGAGGTTTTCATCCTAGATCAATGGCTGTATAAACTCATTACAGATGTGGGCATCACTGTGACGTTAGAAAGTAAAGATAATGACACCTACCAGGGAATAACCATCTGGAGAAGATGTGCATCATGGGAATATTTTACTGTTTTTCAGGATGTGCCCTGCCCCTTTAACAAAGAAACAGGAAATCCCATTAGTTTTTAACTTGAGGTTAGGCGTTGGGGGGATAAACCCAGCATTGTGTAAAAGAAAATAAAAAGTAATAATGCACTGTCTTGGTTTCAAGGGAAAGACTTCATTTTAGTACAGTTTTTTTTTATTATTGCATGTCTTCAAAGCCTTGAGCTGTTTAACAGAACTATGCACATGTGCAATATGTTATTCTAATAACTAATTTTGAGTTATTTCTTATTTTGCATAAATATTCTGTTCTATATAGAATATGCATGTTGCTGCTTTCTGTGAAGCAATTCAAAATTGTTTTTGATATACTTGCATCTTCATTTATAGCCTCTAATTAAAGTTTCACTATTTTACTGTTGCGGTTAGACTGGTTTAGGGTGCCACAGTATAGAAGTGCTAAACACTGCTACTCCCTTTTTCCTACATTCCCATATTTGGGAAGGGTCAGTTGACAGGAAATAAATGTGCTTCGCTGTGTTCAGTTTAAGGCACAGACAGATGTTCTGGGTCTCTATAAAAGTCAAGCAGATGTAATTTTAACAGCTGCATGGCTTGTCTGGCATGTGCAGTGGGCTGTGACAAAGGAAATGTTTCTTCTAACATCTTTTACGGTACAGCTAAATGTCAACTAATTCATGTTTTTATTTATTAGTTTGTTTTACAGAAAAATGTGTTGTCTCATTATTATTCCTCGCAAAATACAAATTAACCTGTAGTTTCTTCACAAATGAGTCAAATACATTGTTTATAATATGATTATGTTAAAATCAAAAGGTAAAAATAGATGCATGATTATGCAAAATATAGTTTCACATAAGTTGTAGCTTTATATTTCAAGTGCTTTACAACTGCATTCTCTATTTCACATTATAGTGTACTGACAGATTACTGAAGCCAAAGTAAGTGCTGAAGGAGTTAAGGGATGTTACCATGTTTATAATAGTCTGGTTTAAAAATGTTAATGGAGGAAAGAAAGAAAAACAGTGTGTTAGGATTTTTTTGTAAGCGCTGGCCTTTTCAGTTTGGGGATGAGTAGTCGCAAGGATGTCTGTAAAGATAGCATGTAATAGTACTGAATGTAACAAGGTGAAAAGATGAATTCTTAGACCAGATGGTCTATGTTTTAAAAAGACATATTGTCAAGTATAACAAGAGGAAGGAGCATAGGGTGACATACAAGAGTGGAGGAAGATGCACACAGGTGGATTATATCTTATGTAGGAGGGCCAGTTTGAAGGAGATTGGACTGTAAAGTGGTGACCGGGGAATGTGTAGTTAGGCAGCATAGGATGGTGGTTTGTAGGATGACATTGGTGATCAAGAAGAGGAGGAGGAGTGTGAGGGCAGCACCAAGGATCAAATGGTGGAAATTGAAAAAGGGTAATTGTGAGGTGGAGTTCAGGGATGAGTTAAGACAGGCCATGAAGAGTTACCAAATAGCTGGGTAACTACAGCAGAGCTAGTAAGGGAGATGGCTAGAAAGGTGCATGGTATGATATCTGGACAAAGGAAGGATGACAAGGAGACATGGTGGTGAAATGAGGAAGTACATGAGAATATACAGAGAAAGAGGTTGGCAAAGAAGAAGTGGGATTGTCAGAGAGATGAAGAAAGTAGACAGGAGTATAAGGAGATGAGCTGCATGGCAAAAAGAGAGGTGGTGAAGGCTAAGGATAATGCATATGAAGAGTTGTATGAAAGGCTGGACAATAAGGAGGGAGAAAAGGACCTGTACCGATTGGCTAGACAGAGGGACTGAGCTAGGAAAGATGTGCAGCAGGTAAAGGTGATAAAGGATAATGAGGGAAACATACTCACAAGCGAGGAGAGTGTGTTGAGGAGATGGAAAGAGTACTTTGAGGGGTTGATGAATGAAGAGAATGAGAGGGAGAGAAGGTTGGATGATGTGGGGATAGTGAATCATGAAGTACAATGGCTTAGCAAGGAGGACGTAAGGATAGCTATGAAGAGGATGAAGAATGGAATGCTGTTGGTCCAGATGACATACCTGTGGAAGCATGGAGGTGTTTAGGTGAAATGGCAGTGGAGTTTTTAACCAGATTGTTTAATGAAATCTTGGAAAGTGAGAGGATGCCTGAGGAATGGAGAAAACGTTTTTTGGTACCGATTTTTAAGAATAAGGATGATGTGCAGAGCTGTAGTAACTACAGAGAGATTAAATTGATCAGTCACAGAATTAAGTTATGGGAAAGAGTAGTGGAAGCTAGGTTAAGAAGGGATGTGATGATTAGTGATCAGCAGTATGGTTTCATGCCAGGAAAGAGCACTACAGATGTGATGTTTGCTCTGAGAGTGTTGACGGAGAAGTACAGAGAAGGTCAGAAGGACTTGCATTGTGTTTTTGTAGACTTAGAGAAAGCATATTACAGGGTGCCTAGAGAGGAGTTGTGGTAATGTATGAGGAAGTCCGTAGTGTCAGAGAAGTATGTAAGAGTGGTACAGGATATGTACGAGGGTGGTGTGACAGCAGTGAGGTCTGTGGTGGGAGTGATGGATGCATTTAAGGAGGAGGTGGGGTTACATCAAGGATCAGCTCTGAGCCCTTTCTTATTTGCAATGGTGATGGATAGGTTGACAGACGAAATCAGACAGGAGTCCCCATGGACTATGATGTTTGCAGATGACATTATGATCTGTAGGGAGAGCAGGGAACAGGTGGAGGAGACCCTGGAGAGATGGAGATGTGCTCTAGAGAGAAGAGGAATGAAGGTCAGCAGGACTAAGACAGAATATATGTGTGTGAATGAGAGGGAGGATAGAGGAATGGTGAGGATGCAAGGAGTAGAGGTGGCGAAGGTGGATGAGTTGAAATACTTGGGATCAATAGTTCAGAGTAATGGTGAGTGTGGAAGAGAGGTGAAGAAGAGAGTACAGGCAGGATGGAGTGGGTGGTGAAGAGTGTCAGGAGTGATTTGTGACAGACGAGTACCAGTAAGAGTGAAAGGGAAAGACTACAAGAGGGTAGTGAGACCAGCTATGTTATATGGGTTGGAGACAGTGGCACTGACATAAAGGTAGGAGTTTGAGCTGGATGTGGCAGAGTTAAAGATGTTAAGATTTGCACTGGATGTGACAAGGGTGGACAGGATTAGGAATCAGTATATTAGAGGGTCAGCCCAGGTTGGAAGGTTTGGAGACAAAGCCAGAGAGGCAAGATTACGTTGGTTTGGACATGTGCTGAGGAGGGATGCTGAGTATATTGGGATAAAGATGCTAAGGATGAAGCTAGCAGGTAACAGGAAAAGAGGAAGGCCTAAGATAAGGTTTATGGATGTGGTGAGAGAGGACATGCAGGTGGTTGGTGTGACAGAGCAAGATGCAGAGGACAGAAAGAAATGGAAATGGATGATCCGCTATGGCGACCCCTAACGGGAACAGCCGAAAGAAGATGATGATGTCAAGTGTTCACATGAAGCTCTAAGCGAGAATTACGAGGGCATAAAATAATTAAAAATTCATTGATTTGTTAAAAGCTATGTAACATCAGAGTTCAGCATGCATGAAACTGATTAGAAAAGCCATAAAATATGAAGTTTTACTTTGTTCTTTGAGACTGATTTGAAAATCTTGGTAGGCAGTCTCCCCAGCCCTGTTTATGGAATAAACCAGTACTTTGCACGTCCTGAAGCATTATTCTTGACTCAAGATTTAAAAGGTAAAACTCTTTCTTCAGGATTCATTAAACTCTGTGTAGGCTCCATGTACTCAAAAGCGATGAGTCCTCAACTGTGTACTATGCATATTACAATGCGTGACATGCCTAACTGAGGTTTCGCAGCTCATGCCACTATTGCTGGCCGCAAAACCTTGAAGCCCAATATGGATATAGACTCCATGTAAAGGAGAGAACAGATGGTCCACCCCACCCCCAAATGAATAGTACACATTAAGTTATGCACACTGGTCATCTCGACCTCTTAGGACAAGACATGTGGACAAAGCCATAAAAAATTGGGTGGAGAAAGGGGCAGAAACAGGGACATTTTTTAAATATACCTCCTGCAAACTTAAAAATTGCTTAGACACCAGGTTTGCAGAAAGCAGCTCTGCTGCCATCCCCCCTCCAAGGCACAGTACAGATCATAAGTCAGGCAGTCATCTCAACCTTAGGGCAAGACATCTGGACAAAGGCATCAGTCAGGGGGGGTGGAGAAAGGGACAGACATAGGGATACTTTTTAAATATTGCTCTTACAAATGTAGACAGTGGATGCACCACCAGCTTTGCAGAATTGCAGCTCTGTTGCCACACCCCCAGAAGGTACAGTACAGATCTAAGTCATGCATAGCTGTGTCAACATCTTAGGCCAAGACATCTAGACAAAGCATGACATAATGTGAGGAAAAAGGGCCAAATATAGGACCACATGTTAAAAATTGCTGTTATAAACATAGAAAGCTGATAGAATAACATTATTTGTGTTAGCATGCATTGTCTGAAGAACATAAAGTCTGAAACTCAAAGGCATGTCATTATTTAATCACTTTGATCATAATGGCTGTCTCAGAGCAAGAAATAGTGACAAAAGTCATAAATAATGTGGAAGCAATTAAGGATGACAAGTACAGACCATACCTTTCAACCTCTTGCCACAAGAAAACAAGAAATCTGGACAAAACGCATGATATAACATGGTGACAAAGGCACAACTATAAGGACATGTGTTAAATATTGTTATTAATGCACAAAGTTGCTAGAATAACAGAATTTCTGATAGCATGCATCATGTGAAGGACATGAAGTCCAAAACTCAAAGGCATGTCATTATTTACTCACTTTAATCCTCAGATCATAGTAGTGATTTGTCAGAAAACCATACAGTTTATGAGGAACAGACCAAAAAGAAGAGGCAAAAAGATGGACATTCTGTGAAAATTTGGACCATTGAGAGGTATGCTAGGGAAACACTTACTAAATATTGCTCTTACAAATTTAGAAAGTTGATAGAATGACAGGTAGTGCATTCCCATGATTTATCAAAAGGGTATGAAGTCTGATCAGTATTTTCTGATTTCAACACTCAATGCTTTAACAATGATTTGCCAGAAAAAAACATTTGTATGAGAAATGAGAAAAATATGAGACAACCTCTGGAAATTCAGAAGAAGTCTGTACAGTGGAGAGATATGGCTGTAAAATAGCTGTGATTCAGTCAGTGCAGCATATCTGCTTAGAGGCCACCTTAATGGCAGGACAAATATCCGGTAACAGGGACATATTTGTCAGAGATGTCACATGGGAATGTGCGTTAATGCAACACTCTCAACCTCTTAGAGTGAGACATGTGGACAAAGCCACAAAAACAGAGGGACAAAGGGCCACAAATTGGGATAGACTGTCAAAATTCCATGTTCAAACTTACGAAGTTGATAGAATATATAGGTTGTACATTAGCAGGAACTTTCTCAAGAGCATGAAGTGTGAAACTCAAATATCAGTCATCAGTTACTGACTGCACTCTGCAATGACATGCCATTGATTTGCCAGGAAAATAACATGTTATGAGGAAAAGATCATAAATATGAGTCAAAAACTGGACATTTGGCACAGATCAGGACAATGAGATGTATGCAACCAAATGTCTGCAAGTCTGAGTCTTAACAGTCCAGAGATCATCCCAGTGATATGGCAGAAAGCCACATATTTGAAAATGAAAACATCTGGATACCCTGGGAATATCTGAGCAGTTGAGAGGCATGAATGTGAAATATATTGTCCAAACAGTACAGGACAGTGTACCTTCAGTACAGAGTATTGTGATATCCAATTCCTGCTATTCTGTAATGAAGATGATTTAATGATCTGTAACTGGACATAGGACTGCCATGTAAATTTTTCACCTGGGGGAAGTGTGTGCATTGAATAGGGACACACAAATGAATTGTAGGAATGAACACAAGGAAAGAGTACAGGTGAAACTGCTGCATGTATGGCAGAGGAAGGCATGTCAATGGAAGATGTTGTAGCAGCAACACCAAGCACATCTTTATATCATACAGTAGGGACTGTACAGTGAAAATGTGTTGTCTGTGACTGTCACACAAGGTGACACAGTAATAGGGAGGATGTTTGTGTCCGATAAGTATCCTCACATGAATAATGCAGAGGATATCTATCAGGGATCTGACATACAATTGAGGTAGGGTGCATACTGGGAAGTTGTGCAAAATGGTATACCTGAATATGAGTATACTCTCATCAGAGGTCTCCAGCATGGTGGCCACAGCGAAATGTTCATTGCAAACATTACAAGAACCAACCACAATCATGGACAATATCTGAATAAAACCACCACTAATCCCATGCCTCTGACATAACATACTGTATGTGATGTGGCGTGATGACAGATGAGCCTGCAACACACATTGGACAATTAGTATGAAACATTCATGATCTATGAGGGTAACCATGCACACTGTGCTGGTAATGTAATATCTGTAGGAGGTGTGAAGAGGGATACTGCTATACCTATATGTGACAGTATGGGCACTACAAGCCTATTGCCTTGTGCACATGGCATAAATCAATGGCACAACACACTGTCACAAAGATATACATACCATTAATGTTGTCAAACATTGATGTATGCAGCCTATGCATAAGCAGATCAGGTACCACACATGCATCTGGTGTAACAACTTGACTGGTGTTCCACACCATCAGACAGTCATGTACATTCCACAGAACAAATACCTGGGTATGGACAATAAGCTGTGTGATAGTGCACTGTGACAAAGGTGGTATACTTCAGTTACACATCACTGGAACATGTATAAGGCGGTACATGGAGAAGGGTGCATTGTACTCAGTTATTGGTGTGATGAATGCTGGAAACCATGACATTAGTATGTCCTGTGTTGTGCATGTCCTTCACATAACCAGTACTTGTTACAGTTAACAGAAGAGTCAAAACTTTGACCACATGCTGGTCATACCTCACAACCTCTTCACACAATAAATGAGGACAAAGTCTAAAATAAAGGGTGGACAAAGGCACAAAAATATTGACAGATTTTAAGGATTGGTCTTACAAACTTAGAAAGTTGCTATAGTAACACGATTTGTATTAGCATGCATTTTCTGAAGGATATGAAGTATGAAACTCAAATTTATGTCACTATTTAGTCACTTCAGTGCTCAGTGATTTACTACAAAATCGCAAATTTTAATTGGGACAGACTGAAAACATGAGGCAAAATCTGGTCATTCTGCAAAAATCTGAACAGTTGAAAGGTTTGATGCTGGTGGATGCACCAGTCACCCTCTACCCCAGGTCACCAGGTCACATACCTATGGGTGTGATTATAAGGTGTGATGTTCACATTACCCTTGGGTGTTGTGTCTGTTTTCTGATGCAACACATCTGCGTCTCATCAGTGCAGGTGTTGTTATGGCTGTGGCAGCAGACTCTGGTATGTGTTAATACTGTGTGTATTATACTAATATCACAGTTGTAGTCAATGACTTCCCACAAGCTGTAGTCCTTAAGGTAGCTGTTTGTACACAGCATGTGTATGTCACCTGTGATGTCCATTAATTAACTAAGGGGCATACAAGGGCCTAGCAGACACCTTTTATGTACTGGCCTGATCACTGGACCTGAGATATATGTCACATCACACATTTCAACATAGTGCGATGCCACATATGTCATACCCTGGTCTGAACATTTAGTGATATAGCTGTTTCTGGCCATGTGGCAGTGTTGACTGAATACCACAGTGTGACTTTTTGTCAAATGCCTTTACCTGTTCAAGTTCCACAACATGATACTGTTGTCATCATGCATGCCCTTAATGACCTCTTTGAGGACATCTATCAGATGTAATGGACCTGATGTAGCAATAACAACTCACACAGGTCTGTTACACACAGCCTGAATATTACTAGTACATAGAAAGACGAGGTCCATGAATATTATGTTGGTGTACCTCACAGTCAAGGAGAGTCAGGATGTCTCTATACATGCATGCATCAGGTGCTGTCCCCCCAACACAGGTGGATGCATGTTGATGTACACCCTTGTACAGGAACATAGGCTGTGTGGAGGGTTTGTTGAACTGTGTATTCCACCGTATCAGGAAGGTGTATGTGCATGGTCACACTACAGGTGATATGTGATATTGTCAGAGCACATTGATTATATGTGATAGTCCTGGAATAAGGTAAGATAGTACATACTGCCTATTGTGATCTGTCCTAGGGTTTTGATACAGTCACACATTCAGATATCATTAAAAAAAAACAAGGTGGGTATTAAGCTTTACAACAGTTCATGGGTAAACAATTGGCTCAATGACAGAACACATCATGTGATAGTTGGTGAATCAACCTGTACCAGTACAACTGTCACCATTTGCAACCTCACAGGTGTCTGTTCTTGGCCATTCACTGAATTGTATTTTTTGACAGTTCAGGCTAAAGTAGATGGCCTTTGGTTTACCAAATTTGCTGATGTTTTGTGCAATCATTGAGTCCACCAATGGCAATAACATAGTAGAGGAGGAGCTAACACACACAACTGAATGGTGAGAAAGGCGCACATATACTAATAAATGCAGGAATGTGTGCTTTTAACGATCTCTGTCTGAAAATTGGGATTCCATGTTAATCACAGCACTGACAAAAGTCCTGCAATGCAGAAACCCTGTGATGCAAGTACTGGAAGCACATTTATATAACAATCTGAACTTTGACCACAAAGTGTCCAAACTGCTAATGAAAGCATTTGTTTTGCACATCATAAGTCATGCCATCATACTGACATCTTAGGATTGTATGACAGCACTGTAGTCAAATTGCATTACAGCATTAATAGAGTATAATGCTCTTTTTATATGTACCTCATCAGACACATGTTGCAGCTGGAGAGACCACTGGGATTTTTCAGCAAGATAACACAGGGTCTACAAAGTATGCCATGATGTATGTGGATAGATTAAAAGCCATCTCACTGTAAACTTTATTGTATAAGATGATGTGACCTCCGACTGGCCTCCAGGCCAGTCTCTGACCATGCATGGTGGGAGTACTGCATATCCAAAAATGTAATATAGGTTCATAGGTGTTTACTAGGCTAATGATCACAAGGGCCTTTTTAAGCCTATCTATACATTCCAAATCTCTGACAAGTTCTGGTACCCTTAATAAGTTTAAGCATGAGTCTGGGAGATGAACCATTTACAGGTTACATGTTTGCATTAGAGACATAGGTGCCAGACCAGGGATGAATTTCTGTTTTCCCATCCAATTGTCCAAGTTGCACTTGAATTGGGTTAGGGAGGAACTCTGCTTCACATGGATGGGCAGCCTGTTCCATAGATGGGGTAGTCTCTGGGATACATACCTATCTCCCCAGCAGGTCCTATTTATACCACAGGCAAGGTTTTTAAGTCTTTAGAATGGGTAATTCTGGTGTTTGTTTTATGGTTATGCAGAAGGTTCATCAGAGTGGTGTCTGACAATGCCCGGTATGCCAGGAATAGATCTCCCCACAAAAGCCTGTAGGAGATGGAATACAGGGATAGGGCCTTGAGGCAGTCTGCATAAGACATATTACTTACACCATGTATTCTTTTAGTGAGGAACCTCTGTGGACATTCCAGTTGTTGGATATGCCTGATTAGGTACATACCAAAGGGGGCATTGTACTCAATGATAGGTCTGATGAATGCCGAATACAGTGGAACAATCACTTCCTTGGACTTAGATGCCATACCTTTGTTAATAAGTTGGGCAACATAGAATGATTTCCTCACCACTGTAGATATATGATGATCAAAGGATAGATTACTATCTATGTGCATCCCTAAGTCCCTGACTACTGGGTCAACTCTAAGGGATGTGTTGTCAATGTGATAGTTACCAGGGATGGATGACTTCCCAAAGGATACTATTATGCATTTC
Organism: Protopterus annectens; assembly: GCF_019279795.1. Classification (NCBI taxonomy): domain Eukaryota; kingdom Metazoa; phylum Chordata; order Ceratodontiformes; family Protopteridae; genus Protopterus; species Protopterus annectens. The sequence goes on along the minus strand of NC_056726.1, from coordinate 1,153,633,494 downwards.
TTGGCATTAGTTTTAGTCCATGGCTCTGTCGTCAGTTGTTTGTCTGTGTCAGCCGCTCTTGGAGAACATTTGTGTCAGTGCAATCATCTGCAAATTTATACAGCCAGAGACCACTGACACTGGCCTTGACTTCTGAGAAGTAAATGCCAAAAAAGAGCGGTCTGAGGACTGACACCTGAGGGACTCCACTTGTGACGGGCCTCTGTGCAATGGTGGACACCCCAATTCTAACTTCCTGGGTCCTGTCTGTGAGCCAGATGGCTATCCACCAGGTGACATATGGGTTTCTACCTAACCTCTTGAGTTTGTCAACAATGCCAGAGTGGGGTATTGTGTTAAATGCCTTGGCCAGGTCAAGGTAGGCAGTGTGAATGATTCTGCCATCATCCATTGCTTTGGTGACCTTCTTAAAGAAGTCGACCAAGTTGAGTAGGCATGATCTGCCCTTGACGAAACCAAACTGGGTTGGGTCCAGTGTCTGCAGGTTTACTATATCTCTATTGATCATCTCCATGATAATTCTTTCCATGGCTTTACATATAAGACTAGTGAGACTTATGGGTCTGTAGTTTCCAGGGTCTGTAGATGGCCCATCTTTGTGCAGAGGGATGACTGCTTCCTTTCTCCATTCATGAGGCATGAAGCCTGTTTGGAGGCTACAGTTAAATAGTAATTCCAGAGGCCCTGATATGTCATATTTCATGCTCTTTAGAAGGCATCCTGGGATGTTGTCTGGGCCTATTGATGCAATGATAGCTGATGACATCAACAGTATCTGTTGAGGACAAGATAGCAGTGTCCCACATTCTGGTGTAAAATGCTGTCTGTAATATCAAGCAACAGCTCACACAGACACACACACACACACACACACACACACACACACACACACACACACACACACACACACACACACACACACACACACACACACACACACACACACACTTTCCCCATGTTCGTTGCAGTGATAATAGAACCCCTGCCGATCTAAGTACAGAGACTACAGACCACAGTACTTAACATGCTCAAGTCTGACTTGAAGTGTGTCAAGCAACACTTTATAGCGGATGACATCAGCAGTGTCTGTGGAAGAGAATATGGTAATAACAAAAACTCCAAGTAGCTGCTTCAAGAATCTAATTAGTATCTAAGCCCTTGAAAACAGCACCAGAAGAAACCACAGCTCTAGTATAATGAGCATTAAGTGAAGAAGGAAGGCTCTTGCCATGAAAAGTATAACAAATGGAAATAGCCTTAGAAATCCAGAACAAATAGTTTGCTTGGATGCAGCAAGTCCCAAAGATATTGGAGGAAAAGAAAAAAATAATTGATCAGATTTTCTATTAGCCTTAGTGTTATTCAAATAAATCCTGAGTTGCATATGCACATCCAAAGTATGTAGTACCCTCTCACTGTCAGCTTGCTGAGAGGGGGGGGGGGAGTAGGAAGGTTAATAGACTGGTTAAGTGATAGCTCATCAACCACCTAAGGCATAAAATAATGGTTAGTGTGCAAGGACACTATATCCTCATGAAAGATCACAAAAAGAGGACAAGCCATAAGGGCCTGCAAATCAGACACCCATCTGGCATAAGCAATAGCTAACAAAAGAACAGTCTTCCAGGAACAATTTTTGCAAGGAAGCTGAAACAGCAGGCTCAGTCAACTTCTCCAAAACAAAATTAACATCGCAGAGAGGAGGAAAAGGCTTCCTGGGAGGTATAATATTAAGGACGCCTTTAAGAAATTGCTTCACCTCAAATCTTGAAGCTAAAGGAGGAGAAAAAGGCAGACAATCGGAGCGGATAAGTAGGCTATAATAGAAGAATAGGCCAAACCAGCATTGAGCAACTGACACAAATAAGACAGAACCAAAGGAATGTCCACAGTAAGTGAGTCCAGGCTACGAGGTAGACACCAAATGGAAAACCTCTTCTACTTTCATAAGTAGAATTTCCTAATAGTACATTTCCTGGTCTCCTGCAGGATTTGCAGTATGTCCTCAGATAAAAGTTGTCTATGAGGAATCAAAATTCTATCACCTGCAGTGTCAGATGAAGAATGGACAGGTGAGGATGGCTGAGAGATCCCTTGTCTTGTGTGATTAGATCCACCCTATGAGGTAACGTGTGATGACTAACCCTGGCAGGATGCAGAAGTAGAGGAAACCAGTGCTGTTGCAGCCAAAAGGGATTCAGCAACAAGGTTTTGGGAGCATCCTGTTGAATTTTGAACAGGACTTTCAGAATGAGAGGAAGGGAAGGGAATGCATAAAGAAAGCAAATGAGAGGGCGTCCACCTTCCATACCAGAGGACATGGGACTCTGGCACATAACAGAGGAAGTTGTCTGTTCAGAGGGGGCAACAAGATCTACTTGAGGGGTAGCCCAGTAGTGGATAATATCCAGAAACACATCCCTGTGAAGCATCCATTTGTGGGACTGAGTTAAGGACCTGCTCAGAGTACCTGCCACAATGTTCTGACTCGAAGGGATATAAACTGCCTGATGAGTCACTTGATACTTGACAGCAATATCCCATACCAGAAGTTCCAACTGACAAAGACAATAAGATCTCATTCCTCCCTGACTGTTTATATGCCACATCACTGTGGTATTGCCTGTTAACACCTTGAGAAGCCCTGGGGAGAAGAGAGGATGAAAGGCCTGAAGAGCCACCTGTCACACAATCAACACATAAACCTACATTTGAGGAGGTTCTCTCTAAAACCAACCCAAAGCACGGAGACTTCCCAAACACAAGGACACCACACATAGCTCACTTGCAGATAAACACAGGGGATATCAAAACTCACATGACAGTGTCTCAACAATTAAGCCCCTAAGGTGTAACACAAAACCAAATACACTAGTCATTGGCAACTCTATCATGAAACACACTGATGTGCTACTCACCAGGTTGGACAAGGAGAAGGTCGTGATCAGCTGTCTATCTGGTGCCAGGATCTGCAACAACACACATGCATTCAAGTCTCTCAGCAGCAGATACTATTATGATTCCGTCATAGTTCATGTTGGTATGAATGACTTGAGATGTACCTCTGTGGACTATATGAAGAGAAGACATGATTGAGTTCTCTGATCATGTGTCCCAGGCAAGTATATCCCTAGCCTTAAGCAGCATACTACCCTCGCCTAGGATGATGCCACAATACAAGCAAAAGATATTGACTTTAACAATTGGCTTAGTTTCTGGTATCATTCTAAGGGGATACAGTTCCTGTCAGCCTGGGATGATATGGATGATAGACCTCAAAGCCTTGCCAGGGACAATCTCCACCTGTCACCCCTAGGTTATCAGCTTCTGTCAAAGTCTCTTCCCTCCCCCATAGGACCTTTTGTAGGCAATGTCACAAGTACAACATTTTCAACACAAATTGTTCCTCAAAAAACAACATCAGGGTCACGCTGCTAAACACTAGCACTCTTAACTTAAAGCTGCACCAGTTGGATGGTGTCCTTACCTTGGAGAATGCCAGTGTCTGTGCTGTCACAGAAACCTTATTCAGAGAGCACCCTGGCCATATCAGGTTACAATGCCTTCAACTTCCTCAGAGCAAAGGAGGATGGGAATGGGAAATCCAAAGGAGGAGGAGGAGTATCAATTTTTATTAAAGCCAAATACTCCTCCAGATTGGTAAGGCTAAATTAATCCCTTGAACCACACCAAGTACAAGTCTCTGTAGGTAACCCCCCCAAGTTATGACCAGCTATATCTCTCCCTCCATGAACCAGGACACCCACAATGTCTACCTGGATCTCCTGGAGTCCCTCAGTACAATGCCTAACACCTTAATTCTGACAGATGTTAACTAACCATCAATAAACTGATCTGACTACACCTTTACCAATGCTGTTGAACAGATATTCTTGAATGTTGTGAACTCTAATGCCCTGGATCAGTTGGTGACCATCCCCACTAGGGGTTCAACATTCTGGATCTTGAATTTACGAGCATGAGTGACCTCAACACCACCCAAAGTGTACAGTCATCTCTAGTGAGATGTGACCACAGGTCAGTCACACTAGACGTCATAATAATGTCTGACCCTTGCCCAGCTGAAATTAAACTAAAACACTTATCCAAAGGAAACTAATACCGCTTACAAGATGATATTACTAGATTCACAGCACCTAGCCCTACTGATGGTATGTATACCAATGCTGAGGCATATACCAAAGCCTTCTATTAACACTTTCACAGCTGCATCAACTCAGCTGTACCCAACGGGATAAAAGTAATTTCATCATGTAAAAACAAACCTGATTGGTGGACATCCACCATAAACAGGCTATATAATGAGAAATAAACTCCTGTCCAAAAGCAGTAAGAGATGGTCCCCTAACTTAAAGGACTCTCCTTGGCCTAACAAAGCAAATAAAGCATTTTTACTTTGCCAACTAGCAGAACCACTAACCAACATAATCAACCACAACAAGAACCAATCAATGCAGAACTTCTAACTACTGAGGATATGCCTACTGACCCCATGCAGCCAGAAATGCAACAGCCAATAACCTTAGTAGTCAACAACGTTGCTGCTCTGGATCCCTTGGATTTTACAGTTCTGGTGACAGACCCTCTCCCCATGTCGGAAACTTGACAGAAAAGGAACAGAAACAACAAGAGGAGGAACAGCAACAGACCAATAACCAAGAGCCAAATGAAGTTCCAGCACACAATGAGTTAACGGTAATAAGTTTATCATCTTATACTTTAAATTCGAATGAACTGTCAATTTTATCTAAAGAATTAACGTTTGTACCCTCCACTCAAATGGATATTGCTCAGATGTTGCTAGAATTAAATATTTTACGCATTCTCTTAACCATAAGATTCTGTTCAAAGAGAACAATGCTCCACTTAATGTACCCAAGTTTTCAAGAACTTTCATACCAGCAGACAATCCGCTTGCTTTGGCCTTTGAAAAATCAGTGGAAAAAGAACTACATAAACATTTTTACAGTGAAAAGCACAGTAAATACTTTAACTTGATTGCATCGGAGATACAGGCAGAATCTTTCTACAAATTCAGACATAGTCATAAAACCAGCAGACAAAAGTGGGGGAACTGTGATTATGAACTTTGACTACAATAACAATCAAATGCTCTCTATGCTAGCCACCTCGGATTATGAGAAAACACACAAACAACTAACAACTGGTGAATCGTATAATTAAGCAGATTTCCTTAAGACTGGAAAACATGCTTAAGGACAACCTCATTGGAGAAGAATTATACCAGTAGTTTAGAATGGATAGATATGTTGTACCTGTAATATATGGCATACCTAAAGTCCATAAATCCCTTGAATCTCCCCCGCTGAGACTAATAGTGTCAGCAAGAGGATGGGCGACAGAGACCTTATTGAGCTACCTTGATAGGCAGCTTAAGAAATATTTACATGTAACAGGTATCATTATCAAGGACACAACTGATTTAATTTCTCATCTGTCAGAATGGCTTATGACACACCCAGTAAAAGACTGTTTTCATGTTACATTAGATGTAGACTCGTTGTTTACAGTTATTCCCAATAAGATAGGAATTCAATTTGTTAAACAACATTTACTTGAATTCTCTTGATTATACAAAGTGTCACATTAATGTTATTTGTGAATTATTGGACATTATACTTACCAATAACATCTTTTTTATATCAAAAGAAGTTTTACAAACAGGCAAGAGGTGTGGCAATGGGTACCCCAGTCACCATCACCTATGTCGACATTGTAATGTACCAATGAGAAAAACAACATGTAGTCAGTGAAAATAATCCCTATCTCAGAAATGTGAAATTTTATAAAAGGTTTGTGGATGACCTTTTCTTACTCTGGGAAAGTACACTAGAAGAATTCAGGAAATTTGAGTCATGCATCTCTACAACCACTGATTTCTTAAAGTTTAAATGTGAAGTATCCTTTCATAGAATTCATTTCCTTGACATAAGCCTAAACAAACTTCATACTGGTCAGATAGATACTACTATGTACAGAAAACCATCCAGGAAAAATACATATTTACATAGAACCAGCTTATACCCATCACATATCTATCCAAACATTGTTAAAAATCAATTTGTTAGGATAGCTAAATTAAATACAAATGATTCACTAATAGAATAGCAACTTAAAAGGACTGCTTCAGAATTCATACAGGCAGGCTATAGTCAACAAGTTAAAAACAATTAAACAAGACATTCTAAACAAGAGATCCACAGAATACACACCTCTGTTAACCAACAGAGACGTATGTTCGTCCACCAGTCATAATCATATCAACACTCTTACACATGATAGAAATACACCAGTCATAAAGAGCACTACCAAAAAATGCTGGTCTATACTAACTGAGATACCTGACGAGCTAAGGAATATCGTATCAGATTCATCAAGTTTTAGTTATAGAAGATCTAGTAACTTAAAGAACATTCTTTGTTATAAAGAACAACCAAAATATGCATCTCATTTTTACACTAATAAGCAAGGAGTATACAGGTGCAATGATTGCACTTTTTGCAAGTACATTAATACTGACAGGTTTGTTAGACATCCACTCAAACTAAGAGCATTTGGTAATTGCAACACACAGCAAACTGCTCCAAGTGCGATGCATACTGCATAGGCAAGACAAATAGAAAATTAAAAGTGAGACTAGGTCAACACATGTCAGACATCAGGAGGAGTGTTCAAACAAATGCCTTATATAAACATATTCTTAGTACAGATCTATGCATACGATTTTACATGTATTTTACTTATTTTAATCTTATCATGTGACTACAATTTTAACATGTGACTAGATCATGTGACTACACCTTGATTATAAAAGCTAAGCACAATGTGTTGCTCACTTTCTTTGCCTGATGAAGCTTATCTGGGTGAAAATGTCTTCTGCACTTACAACTTTTTAAGTACATTGTGGATTTTAAGCTTGTGGAATAAGCAGCAACTTTTAAAGTGTGTTGTGGATTTTAAACTTGTGGAATAAGCACTTCTAACTCTTGTCATAAACAACTGTTACTTTTAAAAAAGCAACTCTTTAAGTAAGTTGTGGACTTTGAATTTTTGAATTCACTACTGTTTATCCCTGCTCATGGTTCCAGTTACTTTTTTGTTTTGCTAGTCTTCCCTTATTAGTAACAGACTTGCCACTACACTAATACTGCTGTTTTACTTTTAATATATAAAAGCAAGTATGAAAATAAAACAGCTAAAGGTCTTAGCTCGGGCTTGAATCCAATCCTTCCAGGAGTATTTACCTGATCTGTATGACTGGTCTAACTCTGAAAAGATCTAAAATATAGATGTACTCCTGTGATTTTTCTAAAGTGCACAAGCCAGTGGTGACACCTTCGTGTGTGTGTGTGTGTGTGTGTGTGTGTGTGTGTGTGTGTGTGTGTGTGTGTGTGTGTGTGTGTGTGTGTGTGTGTGTGTGGTACATATCTGTCTGTGTGTCTCTGGTACATATCTGTCAGTCATGTAGCATTAATAATAAGGTTGCATTTCAGAGAGATACAAGAGTAAATTATTTTACTATTTTTTATTTACTTATTTATTAGATATCTATAACATGCCTCTTAGTGATTTGCAATGTTCTAGTGTTACAGTCTGACAAAGCTATTCATGCACTTTAAAGAAAGAGCTTTACTTACTTATATATATATATATATATATATATATATATATATAGTTCCATTTGTTATTCAGGTAAGTGGGCTGTTCCAAAGGTACATTTCAGCCATGGCCAACAGGCTAACAAACAAACAATAACATATAGCGTTACAGTAACACTCCTGTTGATCATGTCCTGTGAGGTCACACCTTCAAATATTCAGTCATTAACCTCAACACATCTTAGTACATTAGACTTGGCTTTGTTGTCCAAAAAAGAGAGAGGAAAGATTTTTTTTTTTCATATGATTTAAACTGTTAAACTTAGACTTTTAACTGTTGGTCCCATCTGCTTGAGTTGGTGGCACCTCAGGTGTGTGTAAAAGATCCCACGGCACCTGTCAAAAAAGTAGGGGATGTTACCTGATGCTTAGCCAAATTATCTCCTAGTAGTACAAATACCACCTTGGGCTTCCCTAAAAAGAAGCCACTAGCCTAATGGGGTTAACCTGATCAACAAAGAATAAATAAAAAAAAATGTATAAAGATATGGACGCTGTATTCTTGGCTTTGGACAATGGAAGTTTTACCTGTGCCACAGAAATGGTGGGTGCCAGGCTTTCTTCTGGTATTGTGATAGGGCCCTTGGGGGGGAGGGGTAAAGCTGGCACTGAATCTGTTGGCCAGTATGTTGGCTAGGTCTGCTGGCTCACTGTTGGAGGTGCCATTGTGTGCAATAACTCAGAGCAAATCTGGGTATTGCCTTTGAACTTTTTGATATAACTATAGAAGGCTTTGTGGTTATTTTTGGTGTCAGCCGCAGTTCTGCCTTCATAGCTGGCTGTAGAGGATTTGATAAGGGATCTCAGCTTTTTGTTGAGACTGATAAGGGAGGTTTTCCTTGATCACAATCTTCTCAGTTTCCACATAAGCTTTCTGAAATAACTTGAATATTCATTGGTTAATTCATCCTGATACATTATGTTTCAGAGCTCTGTGAAGTACATGGAATTAGAATATATGTAATGTTTGTCCTGTGCCCTCACTCATTTATTACTATATGTGCCTCACTGTGCATATATAATTTTCTGATCTAATATGGTTTTCTCTCTGTTGTTGTTTGTTGTCTTGGAGTTTGGATTACTTATTCCATCCATCCATCCATCCATCCATCCATCCATCCATCCATCCACAACCCCCTTTCCCATTTTTATACATGGGGTCGGGGTGTCGCTTCAGCAGTGATAGTCATTTAAAGCCAAGGTTCACACTGCCAGGTGTATAGCCCTGCCGTGCCTGTTCTTCCACACCTTACACTTACACACACACTCACACCTATGGCCAATACAGAATAAAATTCATAAATCATTAAAGATGTATGGACTTATTTATTCCATACTGCAACATCCCCTGTGGCACACAGGCAAACGATTTGTTGATATCCTGGTAAAATACAATCATTGAGCATGTACTGGACTGACAGCCAATATCCCATTTGCTTAAGCTGGCCATAGTTAAGACTACCAAAAAGAATAGAGGATTTTTTACTTACAGTAACATTTGCAGCACAAAACTCATAAGCAACTTTAAGAGGTTGGGAAGGTGGCCTAATGGTTAAAGTGCTTGCCTTACAAGTACAAGGTGCAGTGTTTGAGTCTCACAAGGGATAATTGGCTAGGCTTGCAAGGGCAGTTGGCGTAGTACAAATTTATGAACCTATGATGTCTCAGTATACTACTAACACTATACCCAAGTCAGAACATGATTACAAACTAACACAATATTCCATTTGTTGTTATGTAACATCTTCTCACCCATATTTCTAAATTAAAATCACATCTACAAATAAAGAATGAAACTTAGATTCCATCTCTGTTTTCATTTATTCTATAGCAAGTTAAAACATCTCTAAGTAAAATGTAAAACGTATTTTCCCAAGTCTCTTCTACTTCTTTGTCTCATTGAAACATAATCTCTTTCTGTTGTATTTCACCTGTCCTTTAACTTGTACAGCAAAACACAAGCATACTAAGCAGATGTTCTGAGCTGAAAGACTGTATCAAAGAAGAAACAAAAAGAAAACTGTCAGGAAAATCCATCTACTTGTTCGCAAAAATAAACAAAAAAAAACAAATAGTACAAAAATAAAAGACAGAACTTTCATGTATACCAACAGTTATACCATGTTAAAAGTATTTACTGCGAACTTACTTTGCACACACAACGTAATTAGTGCAGTTAGGGATCTCTGTTTTAGCACTGGCTTAAGTGAAACTTTCTCATTCAAGCATACTTAATAAGAAGCTCTTGTCTTTGTAATACACAAATACAAAAATAAATTGGCTAAGCTTAAAATGGCTCACAAGGGCAGTTAGCTTAGTAAGAATCTATGAATCTATGAATTATAGCACTGTGTAGGAATTTAACATAACAATCCAGTTATTCATTACTTCAACCAAGTTATTAATGCCACCTTTCCATATATCAATCCAAAGCCTGGAATTTAAACTTATGTTCACTACACTTGCCCTTTGATGTTTATATAAAGCAGTAGTTGCAAAACCTCTCCTAATTTCAGATGTATGTTCAAGTATTATCTCTTTGAATCTCCTAATAGTCTTTGCCACAAGCAATAAGGCACACATTTCACAAATGTCAACATGGAATAAATAATGTGAAAAATAATAGCTGTTACAATAATATCTCTTAGTGAGAGGATTTTCAAAATGCTTAACAGGTTTTGCATATTTACATGCTGCACAGTTCAGATACTGAAAAGTTTTTTCTGTATGTGGTCTATGCAAATATACATTATTATTATTTTTGTAACGCAGTGCTGATTAAGCTTCAAAGCATGCTTACAGACATAGTTTGGCTTATCAACCACACTATGTGTACTTAACAAGAAGCTCTTGTCTTTGTAATACAATCATATACATGTTTCTCTTAATCCATCTCAACGAGGTCTAATAACATGTTCAATATAATTATTATTGTAAGAGTCACATTTCCAGTTCCTTCATTTTCAAAACATGTTGCTGTTCCCTGTGTACCTGTCATCATACTTATAATTTAAACATGCAAGATACCATGTCAAAAACAAGCTTAAAATGTTTGTATTTAATGAATTATACAAGTCCACAATGAACATACAAAGTACCACTTTCAAACAGTACCACATTGAAATACCTGCATGGTACATTACAGAATCACCATTATCATATTATGATGCTACAGTGATACTGTTGCTAGTGTGTTTATACTCAGTTATGCAATGATGTTTTACATTTGAAAAGTCATTACATTTTCTGTTTTTGAGACACAACTCTAATAACTGGTCACTATTTGAATAACTTACTTCTGTGGGTGCTCTTGAATTTCCAGTTTGTTATTCTTTTACATTTTGCAGTGTTTGCTTTAACAGGAACATCAACATCTTAAAAAAATCTCAACACCATAAATAGAAATTCTGAAATAACATTAGTGTTTACTTTATTTAAACTGCTGACTCTTGTATCTAAAGGCTCTGTTTTGTAAAGTTATCCTTTGCCTGAGAAACAAGCAGTGTCTATCAGTATATCATTAACTCTATGTTAAAACTTAACTCAGCAGTATCAGCGGTGCCCAGAATGTGGACTTAACCAAAAATTCTTTCTCAACTTCTCAACCATCTTTAATTCCTTCTATTCACTGTTATATAATGAGTTAGTAAGGTAGTTGAGGGTGAACAAGGACTTGGCCTTCTTGTCAACAAAGAAAATGACCACCATCACATGATTTTCATCCTGCTTTGCCTATATAAATTATATGCAACATTGTATCCCATAAAAATGGTACTCTGCTATCATACAAACTCCCGGATAGTAATGAAAAACCCATTGCATTTGGTCCTTGACCACCATCAAAGGTCTAAAGAAAAGAGACCCAAGTAGACGTAGAATGAAGCGTTTAACCTGGCTCAAGGAGTATAACAAGTTAGTCACTACTTAAGTAAGAAAACGGTTTACAGTGCTTACAGTTCAGTAGCCATTGGTGTTCATTATTAACTCCAGGAAGGAGGTATCCTTAATGACTGCTGCTCAGCTGCAAAGTCTGGCCCTGTTGTTAGGAGTCCATCTGAATGATACTGAGTACAATGGGGCAAATAACATGGAAATGCTGATGGAAATTCCATATAACTTATTAGTAACTGGAAGAATCAAGTACCCCAGACCCTCCAGATATACATATTACACCAGGCCACATGATTGATCTTCAACTATCATAGAGCTGAATATGCAGGACTGTGAGTTTTCACATATGATTCTTTAAGAGGCTGTTCAAAAAATACAAAGTATACATACATATAATTTTCTACACTGTGTCACTCTTACTGAAGTGAGACTGGCTGCCAGCTTCATATAATAATTACAGAAGATATCTCAACAGAACAGCAGCAGCTTCCATGCCCCCACCCCTTATATATACTAACTTAGAGATTGTACTACTTCAGAGAAAGAGGAATATGTAATTTTCCAGCAAACTCAAGTACTCCATTTACTCAGAGGTAATCCGAGCTTAACATTAATATAATAAGTTAGCAGACATGGGAGTGTAGCCTTCGTCAAGGATAGGGCAGAAGGTGCCGACCCCTGCAGAAATTAACATCTACAGATATTATGAAACATAGTAACAAGTCATATTCTGTGAGAATTCCATACATATGTTTCCCTATATCTATGTGAAAATGTTGTCATCCACAAACTGAGGAAAACAAAGAAAGTACCCCAGACCCTCCAGATATACATCTAGAGGGACTAGAGGCGATCTTTGCCTGAATTACAAAGCCACATCTGACCCAGCTCTGTTAGAAATGTTACATCTAAAGAAATCCCAATCCCTCTGCACCACACAGAGACCTCAACCTCATTACCACAATCAACAGAACATGCTGGAGGGACAGGTTCATAACCCAGAGACTGCCCATGCTATGGAATAGACTTCCCATACATGTCAAACAGAGCACCTCACTGGCCCTCTTCAAGAGAAATCTTGATGAATGGATGGGAACTAGAAAATTCACCCAGGGGATCACTCCAGTGGCTCCACTCGACAGAGGCACTGGGAACTAATGTCGGGTGGCGCAATGCCAGGGTAATCCTATGGGCTATGCTTGTAAAGGCTCCAGGGCCATTAGCCTAGTACACACCTATGAACCTATAAGATAGAGGAATCCTTGGTATAGGGGCACCACATTGTGGAGAGGAGGGCAAAGAACTCCTAAGTAAATGGTTGCAGCACTGTGTCTTATTTCATATACTGCAGTTTGTTAAAGGAATACTATACTTCTCTTATTTTGTTTTGTTTCTCAACTAAATCTGATGTGATGTTTCATAGGTAAACATTAGGCTAGTTGTTCTTGTGGGCACATTTTAAGCTTAACCAAATTTCTTTTCAAACCCTGTACCTTGTGTCAAAGAAGTGAACACCTTAACTATTATCCATCCCCCACAAAGCCACGTAACATAGTAAAAATAGTAAATAGAAACAGAAGTAATACGCCTAAATGTTTATATGCACACATAAATACCCATGTCTAGTTTTATGAATAGCCAGAGAAACAACCCTGGAAAAGGTGGAACAAAGTCGTAAAAAGGGACATAAACCTGAAACCTGAAAAAGGAGGAGCAGTTAAAACAAATATAAGCATCCTATTTATGTGGTTATATGAACACTGTGTTACAGTTTTATGGCAAGCAAAAAGACAAAAAAAGTGAATGGAAGAGCAAACTCTCAAGAACACAAGTATCATGGTGGGGAGGAAAATGATATTAGTAAATATATTGGAGAAGAATGTTTTCTTTCCCTACTGATGATGGTTTATTGCTGCACTATAAAAAGAATATGTGTTACTGCCTTTCAGCAATATTGACTTTTATGCAGCGTCCCATCTTAACTTATTTCAATCATACTAGATTAGTTTAATTTCATAATTTGTAAGTATTTTTCTGGTTGTGGTCAGATGGTGAAAACTTGTCTCATTTCTTTGAACAGATCAGACTAGCTAAATAATTTGATACGACGCCTTATTAATAAAAGTTTTCACAAAGGGTTTTCATTATTATTGTGTTGTAATACATCACTGAAGTAGTTTGTTTTGAGGTTTTCTGCAAAAGGGAAACCACAAAAGTGTTTTGCTGTTAAAGATAGTATATAAAGATTTGGAGAAGAAGGGAAATTTGTTTGACAAAAAGCACATAAAATGCCAGAATGGTAAAAGGGATGTAAAGAAGTGGTATAAGAGACAAACTACAAAGGTAGGCAAATGCATGCCAGAAAAATGAAGGAAACACTGATAGAGAAGTAGACATGGCCGACAGCTGGAAGATGGGATGGTTTAAAACAAGAGTAGGAGAAAACTGCATCACAGACTGTGAGACAGGGCACTGGTGCAAATTATAATACATAAGTAAACACAGGATTTCACTGCTATTTGAAACAGAAATAGTCTTCTTCTTTCGGCATTTGCCGGTTAGGGGTCGCCACAGCAGAACTCCGGTCCGCTAATGATTAGCAGTAGATTTTTACATGCTGGCTTGCCGGGCCTAACGCACAACCTTCAATGAAGGAACACCCATTCATGCATGTCAACACACAGAAGATGCTCTACCTGAGAATCAAACATGCAACGTCTAACTGTGAGGCGACAATGCTACCGCAGCACCACGGAAAATTGTATAAGAGGGAAAGCTGTACTACATCTAGCTGCATGTGTCTGAGGGACTTAACAGGTCATAAACCTTCTTCCATTGTGTCGTTAATAGGAAGTATCATAAAATAGTCATTGCCAAGTGTATGCTGATCACCAACATAACTGTGAAATCTTTTTTAACGTCAGGTGACATTGCTTTAAACACCCATTTCTGGTCCTGTAATGCAATGTCTGCTATGTTTGCAGTTGTTACTTTCCTTAAACAGATAGACATGTGCACCAAATTTGGGCTACTTTGATCCTTGACAACTGTATTCATGAAGAAACAGTCAACAGTTCTTTAAGTGCCTGTTTTCAACAAAAAGGCTACAGACATGGCAGTTTTTGCTGTATCTTTAATACAGTGCTGATAAATGTTGTTAGCCTTCTTCAGCATTTAATAATGTTGTTTGCTAGATGCTTTTCTAGAATAGGTATAACTCAAAATGTGATTACTACTGATGTAACCCAAAAGAATGGCAAATGTCATTATAGCATTCTTATAGTTCTTGCTTGACTGTAATTATGCCAAACTATGGCCCTCATTTCATGCTTGACTATTTGGCTTCACTTGAAATACTCTAGGCTACAGGAAGATGCAGTGTTTCCTAAAAACATGATAGCATGCTTTGATCTACACTGACTGTGTTGAGAGTTAACTTTTAGATCTGTGGGTTTTTCTACAAATTCCACAGCAGGCCGGACTCGGGGAAGACTATATTAATACTTAAGCAGTCTCATATACTATGTTGCAAAGAAAAGTCATATTATTTACATTTATATACATAATTCAGTAATGTTGTCCATCTCTGTAATAAAGTTGCTGTTCTGATATTGTTGAAATGTATTTATCTTTGGAACCTTTTATGTTATATAGAGGTTTTATGCCTGAAAGCATAGCAAATAAAAATCACTAATGCTTGCTCTGAACAATAAGTTTCAACCATTCTTGTTTGCTTAGTTCTTTAAGAGGAGTTAAAGTTTTACATGTTTTGGAGGGAGAGGTAAGAGGTATGCAATGACAGGCCATTATCCACTGTGGCTCATATTTATCTAATATGAAATGGTCCCTTCACATTCTGCAGGTTTATAGACATGCCTTCCATCTCAGTACACCACATGATTTCACACACTCAGTGACAGATTTGACACCTCCCAGCATCCCTGTATGAGGCACTAAAGTAACTTCCTATAGGCCCAATCCTAATCCACACAGTGGGCTAAACCAATACATTTCCTTGACTGAATGAACAAGCCAGCATCAGCTGCACAGGGCCTTATTTCCAGGTTAGCTCCTCCACCTGTAAGGCACAACCCTCAGTCACTGGAATTGCAATCAAGGCTTCATCTCTCTCTGGTTCAAAGAGTTGACATTTTGCTGGTTTACTGATGCAGATGAAACATTCTACAGGTCTTTCCACCCTGGCTGCTTTATTTTACAATTGATTATATGATCTCTTCTTCACTTCAGATGCAGTTTGATTAGCTGTGGATCAAACCACATTGCTGTTATAATTAGTTCAGTTTAGGTGACTAGTTATCAAGGGAGGCTGTAATGGTGAAGAGGTTAGTGTTGCTGTCTTCCACCAAAAGGATCTCTAGTTTGATTCTTGGCTGGGGTGACTTCTGTGCAGAGTGTGCATGTCCTCCCTGTGGCCATGTGGATTTTCTCTGGTTGCTCCAGCATCCTCTGACATCCCAAGGACATGCTGCAGGTGGATTGGTTCTGCTGTGGCAACCCCTAATAGGAGAAGAGGTTATTAGCTATCATAAATACAATATTTTACACACACTGCTAAATAAAATCTTAGACACCTTCTTCCACTTTTCTGCTTCGTTCTTTCTGAATCTGTCATTTTTTATTCTTTTATTCTACATTTCTTTGCTCCTGGTTTGAAATGCACTGCCAATGTATTCTACAGAAATGTTTCTGAAAAAGCAAATGTAGGTTTCGTCTGCACCCATTTTAAGGGAATTGTGGTTATAGTTCCCTCCTTTTCTTATGTTGACCAAAATAAATACACTTGTACTTATTTCTTTTACCTTGAAGCTAGTATTTTATCTGTTTCTTTTTTTTTCTCATGTCTTTGGACCTAATGGTCTAGAAGCACCATTTTTCTCCATGACTCTGACAGTGCAATGACTCCAGTAAGATAAATTGTACCTGTAATATGTTCATCAAAATGAAATTGTTAATTACTGGAAGAAGCATGAGTGAATTCAGAATTAATGTGTTCTCTGCTGAACCAAATCAGTATGATAGCCATCTGCCTAAATGAGGGCATTCCAATAAGGGAATAGAAAATTCTGTCAGTTTTTGCACTCGAATAGAGGGGCTCACATCTTCGGCTATTGATTGGCCTGTCCTTGAGTCCACAACAGTTTCTTAAGAGTTTTCAGCATGACAAATAACAAATCATAGGCTGAGTTGAGCTATGATCCACCAACCATGTGTTGTGCATTACTCAATTCAATGGGCCCCTCTTGGGAATTACTATATATAATTTTATTTTTTTAATTTTATTTAGATATTGAAATAATTAAGATATAAGAAATTCTTCAGGATTTCCCTTTATATTCAGGCTTAGACCTTATCAGACGTTTGCAAATATTGGGAGAGTCAGTAGTTGAAGTTCTTGTTTCAACAGAATTTTCACAAGCATAGAGATGCATAGATTCTTTTGACTCCATACATGTGCACAGGCACATTTTCCATTTTGAATGAAGAATGACCATCACTCTCTGATATGATACTTTTATCAACTTGGCAGCCTCATTCCACAACTATAATTATTTAAAGAAATGGTCTAGAACATTCTGCACATTTTTCATGGGTTTCTGGATGATGGAACTAGAGAAGGAGGGAGAGAGAGAGAGACTCAGAAACAGCAAGGAGACAATGAGTATGCATAGTGGTTTGAGAGAGAAGGTTCACAATGTAATTTGTAGCTCAATGGAACTCAAAATGTAATTTGTAAGTCCATGGAATTGAAGGTGTGAGTAAGAAGCTGGATGTCATTGTTGAAAGAAAGATGAAGAATATGGCCATGAAGGGTCTATATTACATATTTAAACACATAAATGTTCGAATCTCTAAAGGTCGACCTTTAGAGATTGAACATTTAAATGTTTGAATAGTAATAAAAATAATATTAAAAAAAAAGAAAAGGGTTTAGGCAGGGGGGCGAGCCCCCCCTGCACCCACCACACCACTCGCTACTTAAATATACCAACTCCGAGATTGCACTTTAGTGCGCTACAGTGCGGGAACAGAAAATTTCCCATTCCCTACACTGTAGCGCAATCTCAAAGTTGGTATATTTAAGTAGCAGGGGGTGTGGGAGGCGCATCACCTCACATGGGGTGCAATGGGGCTTACCCTCCTACTTACACCCTTTAGTTTTTTTCAGTTTTTTTTTTTTTTTTTATTAATATTCAAACATTTAAATGTTCAATCTCTAAAGGTCGACCTTTAGAGATTCGAACGTTTAAGCGTTTGAATATCTAATATAGACCCAGCCATGAAAGGGACAGATCAGTGTAGGTGCGGTTTGTGCAAAGAGGAAGAAACAGCAAGTAAGTAATGCCAAATGTTAGTGTTCTTGCAACCTCTCCTTTCACCTGACATTGATGGTATTTGGGTGCTATGCATTAAATATTTCACCAAACTGTTGGTCACCTGTCCTGTAAAAATACTCAGTTTCTGCATTACTATAACACTACAGGTCTCATGTGTAATGACTGTTCTTCTTGGATTGTGTAGTCAGAGAACTGAAAACACAAAAGTCTTACACTGTCCACACAGAATTCTGCCTCTGTCAAGTCCTTCAAATAGTAAACACCAGGAGTTTCAACTCCTACAGAAATTCATCTTCTGTGTCCAAAGGCAAGTGTCTCTTCTAAACAATATTCCATCTGGTTCAAAAGTCAAATGTGTCTTTCAGGCTCTTCTCACTATTCTCCTGTGTGTCGTGTGGCAAACGCCTCTTTCAAACAATTCTCTGTCCCTCTCTCTCTCTCTCTCTCTCTCTGTCTCTCTCTCTCTCTTACTCTCTCATTCTCTCTCCCCCTCTCTCTCTCTCTCTCTCTCTCGCTGTCTCTCACCCAAATGTTCCCTCTGCAATTTGAAGTCATTGTCTCTTGACATCTAGGCCTACAGCTCTCTCTTTTTAAGTTCCCTTCACTGAGTGCTTTTGCTAATTAAGGCCTGGTCATAACTCTGTTCCTCTGTTAATGGTAGTTATACTTTCCTGGAATAAAGTCCAACATCCCTTCAAATAAAAATTCACATTAAAAAGTAGCATTTTCACATTAGATCAATAATAGAAAAAAAAAACAAGAATGTCGAATATTTATCAGATACTGTGCCACAATATAAAGCACCATCCTATTTCCTTGCTTTCTTCCTTCCTTGTGATTTTTTACATCTTTCCCTACTCTCACTTTAGTCAGGTCTCACCAGTTACTCTGTCCTCTTAGAGAAACATTGTTAACCCAGAGTCCTGCTAATGTTACATGCCTGTTTGCTGATGAACTGTAAACAGTGATTATAGCTGGTCAAACTGATTGAGATGGAATCCCGCCCATTCATCAGCAGACTCACAGAAATACAACCAGCATCTATCTAGTCTCAGATCCTGTAAATGTTTTATCTCCCAAGCCCCTCCTAACATTACTAAGGGTAACAGAACTTGAGATTTGCGAAATATGACGAGGCTTAAAAAAGCCCCACTAGTCATTCACCTAGTACAAATCTATAAAACTTTGAACCTCTGAGATTATTTCCACATCCTCCCCAGTCTGTTTATACCAGACAGCAAACTAAAGCATACAGAATTATGGCCCCAACATTTGTGACTGCAACATAAAAAAGTAAGTGGCACCCCCCAGCCCCACTGCCCTTCAAAGAACAGCTGAAGACTTTGCTTTGAAAACAAGCCAACTGTAAATGCTTTAGTAAAGGAAACTTCACTTATCCTCAACACTGCCCCACCCATCTGTTTCCTTAAATCTTCAGCTTCCAACTAGTGGAAATCTGTACCATTACCTATTATATATTTTCTTTTAACTGAAATTACTGTTAAATTATGTTATTTTTTTTTTGTAATGTACTGCGTCATGTTTAGATATATCCTACGCTATCTGTAATCTCTTTCAAATGTTTTTTTTTTCTAACTGCTAGTTTCTGTTTTGTATACCTCCATTGAACTATGTGCAAATCTATACCTGATCTGAGCTAGACAATAGTCTGTGAGATCATTTTCAAATTCATGTATAAATAAATATTTAATCGAATGTTAATTGAACTGCAAACATTTATATAACATTTAGTATCTGATTTTACATATGAAACTGACCTTTACTATAGCTATGGACATCAGGACTTTCCCAGTAAGAAAACAGAAACAAACATAATGAAAAAAAAAACAAATAAATACATGCGTTGCTGTCAGCTAATGAAAATAAATAGTTCACTAGGTTAAGTATATCCAATACTTTCCTCTTAAGGACCCTGACTTTAATAGCTGAGAATATATAGAGCTATTTTGAAATGTACTACCACATTATGTATAAATATGAAAAAATTCATCAGTGAGCCAAAAATAAAGTTGTATATGTTAGCCAGGATAACGGAATGAAAAGTATTTTACTGTCTTGTTTATCAGTTGCAGTAGATTGCATATTAAAGCTTGTTTTTGCATTCTGCATTATTTAAGTAGGGCATTGTTTTGTAATACTATGTTTTGATTGTTTTCTAATCTAGTGCCAGATTTTAAGTCATTGTATGCTTATGTTTATTGTACTGCACGTTTACATCCAAATATTTTGAAAGTCATTCATTACTTCACTTACTATATCTGCTAAGGGGCATATTTTAGAAGGTCTGTCAGAAAAGAAAATTGAGCCAAGGCTCTTGCAGAGATACAGCCTGAAAGAAAGAAAAAAAGTGTAAATGATCTATAACTGCCAGTAGTGAGCAGCAAATCTGAGAGCATGTTCTATTAGCATGTCTCCTGAATTAAGTGCATTGCTTGATGTAATTATCCAGCTGGAAATGTATTATTAAAAATAATGGTTGAATTCATACCATGCACCCCTGATGATGCCTTCCTAGTGAGAATTAATTGCACTAGGTCAAAATTCAGATTCAGATAAGATATAAATTGCTTAATTTTAGCATTGCAAAGAAAATTGTCTAACTTTACAGAGTGGACAGATATAGTGAATTTAATATTCCAAGTCTGGAAAGAAACTTCCCAGGATTCAGTAAGCTCTGTGTAGGGTTCGTGTAGAACCTACACAGAGTGTTGATGTGTACAGGAAGTAGTACCTGTGGCAGTGGTGTGCAATCAATTTTAAAGAAGCTCTGAGCATTTAAGCAAGGTTTTCCGTTGCGCGCCAGTGCATCTGGCCACGAAACCTCTATCTGAATGTGGATAGCACACCTCTCAACTGTACAGATTTTTGCAGAAATGGGGGAGATAGGAAAGTGGTGAAATGGTGAGCAAACGGGGGGGGGGGACAAAGTGAAAGGAAGGCAGGAATGTGCAGGAAAGGTGTAAGTAAGAACCATAGGTATCCATCTCTTTAACAGTAAAAACTGAGCACATGTACAGATTCTTAGCTGAATTTGGACTGTCACCTCCAGAGAGGGGTGACAACCTCCTAATTGCATTTTGAAGCCAATTGGACCAAATTAAGTGTGTCAAGTGGAAATGTGTGCTAAATGGAGAGCTATGTATGGGACAATATTTTTTTGTGTTGGATAAGTGTCCTTTTTTATTATTAAGGAGACAGTGGAATGTTGGGGAAGGGACATAGCCAAGTCTGGGGTAGACAATTTGGGAAGGTGAGGAAGCATTTGCTGACAGCCAAGACATGCAAGAAAAGAGACGGGTGGTGAAGGACACAGTAGGGGGGTAAGCACCATGGTTGGGGTGGGGGTTGAGAGTTTGAGGTCTCATGGACATCAGGCATGGTAACAGTATGACTCAAGTAATTATCCAGCTGGAAATGTATTATTAAAAATAATGGTTGAATTCATACCATGCACCCCTGATGATGCCTTCCTAGTGAGAATTAATTGCACTAGGTCAAAATTCAGATTCAGATAAGATATAAATTGCTTAATTTTAGCATTGCAAAGAAAATTGTCTAACTTTACAGAGTGGACAGATATAGTGAATTTAATATTCCAAGTCTGGAAAGAAACTTCCCAGGATTCAGTAAGCTCTGTGTAGGGTTCGTGTAGAACCTACACAGAGTGTTGATGTGTACAGGAAGTAGTACCTGTGGCAGTGGTGTGCAATCAATTTTAAAGAAGCTCTGAGCATTTAAGCAAGGTTTTCCGTTGCGCCAGTGCATCTGGCCACGAAACCTCTATCTGAATGTGGATAGCACACCTCTCAACTGTACAGATTTTTACAGAAATGGGGGAGATAGGAAAGTGGTGAAATGGTGAGCAAACGGGGGGGGGGGACAAAGTGAAAGGAAGGCAGGAATGTGCAGGAAAGGTGTAAGTAAGAACCATAGGTATCCATCTCTTTAACAGTAAAAACTGAGCACATGTACAGATTCTTAGCTGAATTTGGACTGTCACCTCCAGAGAGGGGTGACAACCTTCTAATTGCATTTTGAAGCCAATTGGACCAAATTAAGTGTGTCAAGTGGAAATGTGTGCTAAATGGAGAGCTATGTATGGGACAATATTTTTTTGTGTTGGATAAGTGTCCTTTTTTATTATTAAGGAGACAGTGGAATGTTGGGGAAGGGACATAGCCAAGTCTGGGGTAGACAATTTGGGAAGGTGAGGAAGCATTTGCTGACAGCCAAGACATGCAAGAAAAGAGACGGGTGGTGAAGGACACAGTAGGGGGGTAAGCACCATGGTTGGGGTGGGGGTTGAGAGTTTGAGGTCTCATGGACATCAGGCATGGTAACAGTATGACTCAAGTCCTCACCCATTGGACTGTCATCATGGTTCCATCACTGCACCACTGGCTGCAGTGGCCAGCATA
>NC_056726.1:1153548608-1153606108 GCF_019279795.1 Protopterus annectens | reverse complement strand
TGCTGTGCGCCATTCTATGGGCACATAGCCTGTGGAGAGACTGAGGTTGAACAGCGTGTTTAGGTGGGGGGTTAGTTCGTTCTGTAGTTCATGCAAGATGCAGCCTGGGACACCATCTGGCCCCATTGATGCTGTGTTTTTGGCTTTTGAAAGGGCTATTTTCACCTGTGCATCTGTGATTTCTGGGACACTACACTTTTCCAGTATTGTTGTGGGTCCTTTTGGGGGTGAGAGGGGGGTGAAGTTTGCACTGAATCTATCTGCCAGGATGTTGGCAATATCAGTAGGTTCAGTATAGGTTGTGCTATTTTGCACTAGATCAGTGCATATCTGCGAGTTGCCACTTAGATTCTTAACATAGCTAAAGAAGGCTTTGTGATTATCTTTTGAATCCTTGGCTATTTTTCTTTCAAAGTTAGCCTTGGATGATTTTATGAGGGGCCTTAGTTTCTTACTGATACTGATCATGGATGTCTTTCCTTCTCGGGATTTGCTTTTTTTCTGAACTAGTTTCCTTCTTCTATTGTATAGCCTGTTTATAGCAGGGGTCCACTAGACTGGTTTCCTTCTCTTAGAGGACTGAGTCTTGGTTTTGCTAGGGATTGCATGATCCATGCATTTTTGTAGGTGCTCATAGAGTGCATTTGTAAAGGTTTCTGCATCTTGGGCAGCGTTATTCTTTAGCGTGGGGGCTGTGAAACTTACCGCCTCTGTCTTAAGTAAGGTGAAGTTTGCTTTAGAAAAGTTTTTTACTGTGGTTTCCTTAGTTGGGGGTGGTGGTGGGGTGTGGACATCTAGAGTGATTAGTTTATGGTCTGATCTAACCAAAGGTGGAGTGGTGGTCCTGGGTCATGGAGGGTGATCTGTAGCAGGCCACAATTTGCATTGCAGATTTGCCCAATGTTAGTTGCACATGTATGATCTCAGAGGTAATATGCTGCACCACTAACCTGGAGGTGTAGGTATCCTTGATGAATATGGATACATCCCCTCCCTTTTGTGTTTTGGGCCGTGTTCTGTGGCCGAAATGTGTGGTACTAGTAGTAGCCCAATAGTGCTGGAGTGCTCTCTGGAGCTTTGAACCAGGTTTCAGTTACTGCACAGATGTCGACATTCTCAATACTGAGGAGTGCTTCAAGCACATGCATTTTTGAGATTTAAACTCCTGGCATTGAGTAGCATAACCCTCAGTTTTTTGTTAATTGTGCTGTTTACCGAGGTGGGTTTGACTTTTGAGTCTTGCCTAAAAAAGGCACTATGGGGGCAGCAAAACCTTTGCCAGTATTCGAAAGCCTAGGGGTGACAGGTGCAAGCCGTCTCTTGTGAACCAACACAGCTTATTGAGCATGTCATCCCAGGCTGACAGACACTGGATCCCCTTTGAATGACACCAGAAGCTTAGCCAATTGCTGAAACTGATCATTTTCTCTTTATACTGAGGTATCATTCTTGGTGAGGGCAGGATGTTACTCAGGGTCAGGGTCATACCAGCCTGGGCTACATGATCAGAGGGCTCTTCCATGTCTCTTTTCATGTAGTCCAGGGAGTTACGTCTCAGGTCATTCACACCAACATGAACAATGACAGAGTCATATTTGTACTTGTTCTGGAGTGATCTGAGTGCTTGTGTTTTGTGGCAAATTCTGGCTCCCGACAGGCAGCTAACAGTAACCTTCTGCTTGTCCAGCCTAGTGAGTGGGACGTCAGTGTGCCTGACTATAGAGTCACCTATTACTAGTGTGCTAGGTATGTTATTTCACCTTAAGGGCTGTGATTGTGTGGCACACTGATTTTGTGTTTTTTTGTGTTGTCTGGTTTGTAATGGGAGGCACAGGTTGTTTGGGAGTCTGCTTTGGAGGTCTCTGATGCTTTTGCAGGTTTTTATTTACAGCCTCCAAGTATGATTTTGTGTATTTATGAGTATTGTTTGCCAGTGCTGGTTTAGTAGGTCTATGTGCGGCTGGCTGTGTGGTGCAAGTGTTAACCTTCTCCTCTTGACTGTCTGTTCCAGTCTTGGGTGGAGACAACTTAGCCTCCAGTTTGGCTGTATAATTGCATCGCTCGCATATGTTAGTGTTTTGTGGTAGGAGGAGAGGGTTGTTTGTGTACATGAAGCAGTTGTAACATTGCCTCAGGATACCCAGATTCACCAGCTGGACTGGAGAGTACACCTGAAATTTCCCTTTGGTCATGCCTGAATATTAGGGTGAGCTGCTTAGTCACTTGGTTGGTGAGGGGGTGAATAAAGAGCCTTGCCCTGCTGGGCAGTCAAGTGTCAGGGTATATTAATGCTTGCTATGAGGTCTGAGTAAGTGCTGGGCTGTAGGATGCTTTTTGAATGCTTAGGTTGAGAGTTAGACTAGTTTCAAGGGAAAAACTGAAGAGAAGACTTAGTGGAGCCGGGAATAATTTAACCCTAGCTAACCTTCACTGCCCGGCACGCAAAACTGTGCAAATGTGGTTTTTATAGCAGGGAAATGAAAGAGATAGAAATTAGCCCAAAATGGCCAATAAACTACTAACTTCTGGACGGGAACCACTCCTCCAGAAACAGATAGGCTGCTCAAAGCTCCCCTCTCTCACAGGTGAACTGAGTAACTTCCTTCTATCCAAGTAAGGTATAGGCAACTCAGAAACTTGTAACACAGCCCTGAATTCAGCACTAGGCTGAAAACTAGACTCTACTAGCTTAGAAAGGCAGGAAACAAGGAATTTTTTTTGTTTGTTTTTTTGAAAAGATAAGGCAAAAACAGTAAAAAATACACTTAAAACAGCTTTAAACGACTACAAATGATCAGAAAAGGCTATTGCACTTTAGTGTGTATCCTACAACAGTTAAAAAGTTATTTAAACAAAAAATGACTTTTTAAAAGTGCAGGCAGTCAAATAAGTACAATATGTGAAAAAAACAAGCTTTTAAATCACAATAAATGCTGGAAAATCTGTGTTTAGGTGGAAAACAGTTAAGTACAGCAAGAAAGTACAGAAAACTTATACTTAGTCACTCCAAATTCTCTCTTCTAAACTAGAAGGCTTGTATCAGTTTAAGACTTTCTAGTGCTTCCCAGTAGGTTAGTTACAGGAAAGATGGGAAACAAGCACAGATGTGGTCTTTTAAACCAGAAAGTTAAAAGAAATGGACAAACTGTCCAAATGGTCAATAACCTACATTTTCTGGGCCAAGAACCACTTCTCTTGTGGTAGACAGGCTACCTAGTGCTTACCACTCCCACTGATAAGCTACAAGGCTTTCCTCCAACACAGAAAGGCTTGTGGGGCTCAGAAGCTTACCAACAGTCCTGGATACAGCAACTCTGTATCTGGACTAGGCTAGTTACAGAAACGGTGGGAAACAAGTGCAAGTGTGACTTTTTAAACCAGAAAGTTGAAAGAGATGGAAAAAACTGCCCAAACAGCCAATAGCTACAATTTCTGGGCCAGGAACCACTCCTCTTGTGGTAGATAGGCTACCTAATGCTTACCACTCCCACTGATAAGCTGGAAGGCTTCCCTCCAACACAGAAAGGCTTGGGGGGGCTCAGAAGCTTACAAAGAGTCCTGGATACAGCAAATCTGTACCTGGACTAGACTAGTAACAGGAAAGGCAGGAAGCAAGCGCAAACACAGGCTTTTAAATCAGAAGGTTGAAAGAGATGGAAAAGCTTCCCGAATGGCCAATAAACTATAATTTCTGGGCCAGGAACCACTCCTCTTGTGGTAGATAGGTTACCTAGTGCTTACCACTCCCACTGATAAGCTAGAAGGCTTCTCTCCAACACAGAAGGGCTTGGGGGGCTCAGAAGCTTACCAACAGTCCTGGATACAGCAAATCTGTACCTGGACGAACATAAACCAAAATAAATGAAAATAATAAAATAAAAAAATAAATTATTATAAAAAGTTTTAAATACAACTATGAACATAATGATTAATACAAATAAAAAAGCATTTAGCAAGAAGGAAATATAATATTATGCATAATTAACAAAACATAAGTAATAAAAAATAGAATAATAAAAATATCATTATATAAATAATACAATAATAACAATAACAATAATAGTACATCAGAAATCCATAACAAAAAAAGAAAAGGGGTGGTGTGAGAGAAAAAAAAGAACATTAGTAACTTCACAGATACTATAGAAATATTTCTGCAATTAATTTATTCTATTTTGTTACATTTTACTTTTAACAATACCAGTTGCTAAACATTTTCTTTATTACTTGGAATACTACCCTTTTCTTAGACATGCACACTATAGTACAGATCATATTGCATCCAGCAGTCATTCAAGGGTGCACATATTGCACATATGCATTTTCCGTGTACACTGATTACACTTGACAGCAGGCCATTCAAGACACACGTCTAGAAGTCTGCACTTAAAATTCTATAATGATTACTTAACAGTACTGTATGTTTTATTGATGACAAGCTAAAACAGTATTGTAAACAGCTGATTTTTATATTTGGGGACTGTGGTATTTGAACCCACAAGCAGTGACAGTAATACTGTACTTTTCCTTTGGAATACAACATAATGCAAGCCCTCTTTCATTTTACACTTCATAGATTTATGTTCACTGTTAGCTGAGAATGTGCAACCGTTGCTTTGTGTTAAAGATCATGCCTGTCAACCTTTTAGAACAGGATATCTGTACAGATCATAAACTAATGGGGGTAGAATGACCTATAACTAATATATTTCAAATATTGCTCTTAAACACATGGATAGTTGCATAAGATATGTGTTAACATACATTTTGACACTCATTATTTATTGACTTCAATATCAATTGCCAGACAACCATAAATCTTACAATGAACAGATCAAAACTGTGATTCATAAATCTGGATATTCAGCAAAAATACAGTTGAGAGCTATTCTACAGACTAATGCATGCATAATTACTTTCATAGTTCAGACATGCATTCCCAGGTTTATACAACTGTATGGTATAACAACTAATCTGTCTTTAACTGTTAAGGCTGCCATAACAGTACTTTCTATAATTATGCTTACATACTACATGCTTCTCGCATTCTGGCCAATCGCCTGACATGGGACATGACATTTGAGGCCCTCTCTTCTGCAGCTGTGGAAAGAGGAAGAAAGAACAAAGCATTATTTATCCCAATTTTACCATATTCAGCTTGAATAGTTATGAGTACTAAATGAAATTCATACATACACATCTGTGGGGTGTTCCGTGCCTGACACTCCCTGATCTAGTAATCAAGGGTATCCCGTTTCTTCATTCAGAGGTCATCAAAACTGTGACAGCATTGTTCTCCAGAGGATGGAATATCAGTTGCACTGGACAGGCCAAACTAGACCAGGCTTCAAATTTGTATTGCAAGCCGGTATAGTTTTCCTGCATGAGGCGATGGCCATGATCCTTAACCAAGAGCCCAATAAAGACTTTGGCCTCCTGAACACCCAGTGATGTGCTCTGAACTACACACCCTCTCCAACACCTGCCATATCTGCACAAGTTCAAGCTCAATATCTAATGGTCAGTTCCCACCAATTCACTTTTAAGTATCATATTTTCCCACCAATTGTGCTTACTGAGAGTGTGCAGTGTCTGCATTTTGATACATTTGAAAAAGTTGCGCACTACTTCCCATCGCTCAAACATGCTATACCAAGTGCATTCCTTTACATGATGCTAAGTGGCATGCATTTTTTTCACATTTATCAGAAAATAACTTTCAACCAATGCAATTCCACAGTTATTTCTTTAGAGTGCCATTTTATTTATATAAGCTGCAATGTCACAACAGTGTAATTAATGTTTGCTTACCCTGGACTAGAACTAGTTACTCTGCAGTACAGCACTCAACACATGTTGCTACAACATTAGTTACATGACATTATGTATTTTGGTATTCACTCTTAACTTGATGGTATGCGCATAGCGCAGCCCCACATACTGGGTTTGCACAATGCCCAGCATTGCTCAGCAGTAGCAATTGAAAGCATCCACTTTCTATTTTTGCATGTATGGGTTGTGTCTGATACATGGGTAGTCCAATTGCGCAAACGAGATAAGCATAGCCAAGTGATACAGCTCATTGTTCAAACATGGCAAAAATAACAAAAAAATGAGAAAACAAAGTATACAAACATAACTAGCTCTGGCATTTTCCACAACATTTCTCATGGCTTTGGCCACATCCCTTGCACTAGCACATTGAGAAGAGTGGTCTGCATGTCTGTTAAGAAAATATATAACTGCAATGTGCAAGCCTAGATGAATTTAGGGTTAAAAAAGAAATTAATACATTTATTCTGCTTGCTCTGTGTGAAACATGTGCAGCTGCAGGAAACCTAGATAAAAGAATAATTGACGCTTGAAAGTTTACCATGGTCAGCAGAATGTGTATTTAGGCCAGGGTTGTATCTTGACTCTGGACAAAAGTGTCATATCAAGAACTGAACAGCTGAAATAATGTATGAAACAAAGAAGGGCTGAAATTAGCCCAAGGCCAGGTTGTTTTTCCTCAAACATGTTTTTGCAAGACAGCAATTTCCTGACCATGTCAGCAATAAATCTAACAATGTCTTCCTTCCTGACCATGACATCAATAAATCTAACAATGTCTTTCTTTCTGACCACATCAGCAGATAAACTAACAATATTTTCTTGTGTACATGCAGAGAACTGTATAAGAATAGCATGCTAAACCATGGAAATCAGACAAATCTTGTACCTACATGCTTTGTCTCCTTGCTGCAAGTAATAAAGGTGCCTTGCTTGAACCTTACGTGCTCTGATCTTAATGTTTTCTTTGACAGATTAGTCCTTTGAGCCGGAACCCACTCTTCACCACGGATCAGACGGCCAGGTGGCTGAAACCGTATGGGGAAGAAACCAAATCGGTTCTTCTACAGTATAAAGACCTCCAACTGAATTGTTGTCAAAAGAGGCCAGTCACCTTCTGATCTGCGACTGAAGGATGGGTTTTCCGAATCAGTGATTAATCACATGGGCTCAGGTAAAGTGAATCTACTTATTCTGTTTCAAGATCAGGGTTTAGATGTGTATTGTTTCTGTCAGATTGTATTTTCTTACAGTCAGGGATAGAAAAAAGTACAGTCTTGTCATAGATCAGGTGAAACAGATCAGTAGGCTTTAGACAGTCATTCTGAAGAGACTATAACAAAATCCGTGGTACAAGTAAAAATTTGAAGGTAACAGATAAATATTTTTTGTACAGACTACATAGCAAACAAAAAAAATAGGGAAAAAAATGGGTAATAATTGTACAAAGACACCTGGAAATCCACCACTAATGGAAGATGCAAAATACATGCAGTCACAGCACGTGGACAACGTTAGATATTTTTCAAAATGGGTTATTAAATATGATTTTGACAGAAAATTAGAAAAATCCTCATTTATTAAACTTACCAAACAACTCAAAACCGATTCTAAAGGTCAAGAAAAAGGCAACGACAGGTAGGAATTCCCCAGGCACACAAGTGGCTGGAGGAAGCAAACCGTAGAGACCAGACAAACAAAGATTCAAAGGCAATGTTTTTAGATAAGGAATCCTCTGCCTCCCCCTCCTTCACCAGAATACGGAGCAAGTAGACAGATTGAACCACCCCCATCATATCCTATGCTCACTGAAGACAGGGACAGCTTAAAACTGAAATTAACTAAAGTTAGGGATCCCATCGGAACTAGGTCCCGGACAAAGGCAAATAATCAGGAAGAAGGCTCCAAGTTATGGCAGGTAGCTAGGGATACATGACCTGTAGAAGAAGAAATATGCCCACTCATAGACGTTCCGAATCCTCAGGCAGGACAGGAAGATCAAACTCCAACTATCCTAGTATATAGACCGTGGACTCCAGAAGATATCCGGAAAGCTACAGAGGGGATTCCCCATCCAAAACCTAATTTCAGAAAATTTTCAGAAGATTTACAAGGAATGAGGCTGAGTTATAACTTGAATGGGGAAGAGATAGAAAAAGTAGTTCGACAGATTGTAGGACCAGATTGGTACATGATTTGTGGCAATTGGAATCCTCGTGATGCTGCACAAAAACCCCTCCCACATAGCAGCGCAGAATTAGGCACTAGAGTGAAGGGATTTTCAGACTGTATCTCGAAGAAATGGAAACCTAGAGCAGACTGGACTTGCATTAATCAATGTGTCCAGCAGGAGGGTGAATCAGTTGATCAATACTTTGCTGGACTGTTAGAATGTTTTAACAACCACTGTGGAATGCAGGTTCCTGAAGATCAAAAACAAGATTCCCCATATGAACAACAGCTAAAGAATGCATTTCTAAAAGGTAGTAGTACACCTATAAGCAGTTTCATTACAAACACATGGTTGGCCATCGAACGAGCAGATTACACTCACTACTTGAATATGCTAGGCATGCCAAAAGGCATTTTAATAGCAAAAAGAAAAAGAAAACGCAGGTATTTTCCGTAGACGACTGAGCAGAAGTTTATGTAGTGCACACCGGGTAAAAGGGCAGGAAAAACACACAGGGAGGTAAGCAGTCTGATCAGCGATCAGAAGACTTTGAAGGATGTAAGAAAAGGGGAGAATGTTTTAAATGTGGTAAAAAGGGACATTTAGCAAGGGATTGCAGGAAAAATAAGAAGGTTGCAACGGAGGACAAGGAAGGTGAGGAATGACTATATGATAGTCAGGAATCATTAGAAGAAGCAGGTACAGAAAGGACAAACAAGGATGTGAAAAGGGAAATAGAGGAAGTACAGGAAATTAATGACAATACAGAAGAAGATGAAATACTAGACTTGGCTTTATTGAGCTTGGAGCTCTATTTAGCAGATACAAAACCGGAAATTACACTTTTGGTAGAAGGCAGTGAGGTTAAATTTTTGTGTGATTCAGGGGCATCACGGACCCTGATACACCCCTCCAAATTACCAAACAATTCAGAGTCATCTGATTACATATTGGTCAAAGCAGCAAATGGGCAGCTATAACGGGAGCCCCTCTCCCGTAATATCACCGTAACAGATCCTGTTTTAGGATTAACACAGATAAGTAAAATTGTAGTTTCTGCAAAATGCCCAGTAAATCTCTTGGGCAGGGATCTCATGCCGTTATTTGGCATAGCGGTGGTTCCAACTATGCAGGGTATGGAAGCGCAGCAACAAACTGACACCTTAATGGTTCAATCGGGGAGTGAAATGTTTTATTGGTACAGTCAGGACCGAATTACGTCTGGTCCAGGGACTGTGGCCAAAGAACTGATGAACGTAGCTGTCAGTAAGTTTCCCTCCCTGGACATTGATAAACAGCACCTGCTGCATTGCACCCTGTATTTTTGTAACACACCAGGGCCTGATAAGGAATATGAAAAAGAGTTTTTTAAGCATCATACAAACAGGTTGGTACTGTGGAACTTGTACTGGGACACAGAAGGGAATAGTGTAGCCAGCTGTTCACTGCCCCAGGGGTTTTTGACACTTTATAAATCCAATCGACTACCACATGTAAGCTTAACCAAGAATAAAAAACATACAATGGGCAGACCTAGGGGAGAATGTTACAAGGTGGGAAAAACAAACAGAACTGGAGTTGTCAGGACAAGGAATACAAGTACAGAAATTGAACTGGGTGACTCAAGCTAACCCAGCTGTACATCTGCAGTCTCGTGAAGACAGCTGATGGATACTCCTACTAACGGAAGAAGAAAATGCCTTACGAGATATACCAGAGACCCTCTGGTCAGCAGGGAAATCAGATGTAGGACTTATCCGTACTGCAGGTCCAGTTAGTATTACACCTAAATCAGCGTTTAGACCACAAAAAAGACAGTATCCCTTGAGAAAGGATGCAGAGGCAGGAATAAAACCTATTATTGCAGCATTACTCAAGGAAGGAGGGCTAGTAGAATCCCCTGATTCTCCATGTAATACACCTTTGTTTCCAGTCAAAAAAGCCAATGGAGAATGGCGCATGGTTCAGGATTTGCAAGCTGTAAATGACGCAGTAATACCAAGGGCACCTGTGGTGCCGGATCCACACACCTTGTTGAACGACTTTAAACCTCAACAAGAATATTTCTCTGTGGTAGATATTAGTAATGCATTCTTTTCAATACCAGTACACCCAAACAGCCAGTATTGGTTCTCATTCATGTTTCAGGGGAAAAGATACACATACACCCGATTACCACAGGGATATTGTGAAAGCCCTACTATATTTTCACAAGAAATGTCAAGTAACCTAGCGGGATTTAGCCCACCAAGGGGTAGTCAGATCTTACTTTATGTTGATGACATTCTATTAGCAGCCCCCACCCTGCAGGATTGCAGGGAAAACACAGTAGCGCTTTTACAATTTCTAGCTGCTGAAGGACACAAAGTAAATAAGAACAAACTGCAACTTTGGAAAAAACAGGTAAAGTACCTGGGATATGTAATATCCAAGGGAGGTAGAACTTTAAATGAGGACAGGAAGGTGGCAATAAAGCCCAGCACCAAGAAGGAAATTATGTCCTTCTTGGGAATGACTAATTTGTGTCAGAGCTGGATTCCAAACTATGCTTTGGAATCTGCACCTTTAACTGACCTTATTTACAAGACACCTATGGCAGCGCAGGACTTGTTACAATGGACAACGGAGCTGCTTTCTGTAAGCTGAAACAATTAATAGCCTCCTCTCTAGTTTGGGATTGCCAAACTATCGTAAACGTTTTTTCCAGACTGTAGATTGCAAACAGGGTTAAATGACATCAGTACTAACACAACAACATGGGGATAAGCAACAACCTGTAGCTTACTATTCATCACAATTAGACCCAGTAGCACGATCCTTGCCACACTGTGTACAGGCAGTAGTTGCGGCAGCAATGGCAGTGCAGGCATCGGCTTCAGTAGTCTTATTTCACCCACTCACTCTAAGGGTACCTCATGCAGTCGTGATTATTTTATTACAAAAAAAAGTAGCATATCTCTCTCCTGCTAGGCATCTCTCCTGCATGACCATATTGTTGAGCCAACCTCATATGACAATTGAACGATGTATGACTTTAAACCCTTCTACCCTGCTCACAACTCCTGCAGATGGCACACCACACTGCTGCCTGCAAATAATCAAGCAGAAGACATTACCTAGGAAAGACCTCACGGATGTCCCCTTGGATAATGCCGAGGTGACATACTACGTGGATGGCTCGTGCAAAAGGGGCCCTGCAGGACAGAACCTAGTAGGATATGCAGTAGTCTCTGATACTGAAGTCATAGAAGCAAAATCTTTACCATTTCATTTATCTGCACAGGCAACAGAATTGATTGCTCTGACACGAACATGTACTTTAGCGAAGAATAAGTATGTTCAACATCTTCACTGATAGTCAATACACTTTTTCCACTGTACATGTGTTTGCACAACAGTGGAAAAACTGTGGAATGATAACATCTACTGGCAAACCTATAAATCGTGCGCAGCTTATTTTAGATCTCTTAGAATCCATTCAATTGCCTCAAAGGGTAGCTATTTGCAAATGTACAGCTCATACTAAACAACAGGACATAATTTCAAAAGGTAATGCGAGAGCTGATGCAGCTGCAAAACAGGCAGCTACAGAGGTATTCCTTCTAGATAAGGAAATACAACCCTCTGAAACCTTGAATCTAGATATGTTAAAAAGAATGCAGACACTCACTATGCAAGCAGAAAAACAACAATGGATAAGACGAGGAGCAATCCTCGAGAAAGGGTTGTACATCTCTAAGGAGGGAAAACCAATATTACCCTCTAACTTGTTCCGCTATGCAGCATTGTTGAGCCATGGGCAGTGCCATGTCTCAACAGGGGGGATGGTACAGCTGGTGAACCAGGTGTTGACAACGTACGGATTTACAAACTATTCTAAAAAATTTTGTTTAACGTGTCAAATCTGTAACAAACACCATGCACAGGGGGCAATGAAGCCTAAGCAAGGGAGTTTTCCCACACCACCATATCTGTTCCATACTATCTGTATGGATTTTATAGAACTAAACAAATGTGAAAACAAGAAGTACTGCCTTGTCATTATAAATATGTTCTCCAGTATGTTTTCCAACCAAAAATCTGGATGCAGCTACAGTAGCAAAGGTACTTGTTAAGGAAATCATTCCTAGGTTTGGCATTCCAGAGAGAATATATAGTGACAACGGTACACACTTTGTAAATCAAACCATACAGCAGCTGAGTAAGTTTTTTGGTATTTCTCTCAAAAATCATTGTGCATATCATCCGCAGTCTGCAGGGCTGGTTGAAAGGCATAATGGCACATTGAAAAGCAAACTAAGGAAATTGATAGCCGAAATGGAAAAAACCTGGCTATACTGTTTACCTTTAGCATTGTTGAGCATGAGAACTGTCCCTACAGCAAAAGGACTGACTCCTTTTGAAAAGCAGTATAGAAGAGCTTATTACACACCCCAGTGGAAACCTCTCATGTCATCAGACCAGGAAGCTGATTTTACACTAGCTGAATATATGAAAAAGTTGTTAAGTTCTAAACATCTGTTGCAGTTTAATTCTGTTTCAGGTCAGAAGCAAGCCGAAGCCTCAGAAGTGACAGTGATGCCAGGAGACTCGGTGTGGATTAAAATTGTGAAGAGAAAGAACTGGGCATCACCGAAGTGGGAAGGTCCCTACCAGGTACTTCTGTCAACACCAACTGCAGTTAAAATCGCAGAGCGGACTTCATGGATCCATTTGACACGCTGCAAGCTAGTAAAAGACTTTAATCTGGGTAAAGATCTTACCTCTCCACTGGGACCCTAAGCACAAAGTCTGGCTACAAAGGGGGGGTCAGATCAATAAGAACTGGCTCGTCTCAACCCCAGTGAAGCAGCCATTGGTGCTGAAGGTCCTATTAGGGAAGAGAGTAAGATCAATGGAACCCAGAATGAAGACTAATTTCCATCCTTTTGGGAAGAATGGAGGAAATAAAGGCAATATGGAGCGACCATTCCCACAGAAATTTTGCACGACCATCCTGATAGCCATTACGATAACAGTAATCTTTTTGTTATGGCCATTTCTCTTCTTTGCTACACAAGTAGAACTAAGTAAACGTGCAGAGTGGCAACCGAACTTCAATACTTACCAGGCAATCAAATATGTGTATGCTGAAACCTTCAATGTTTCGAATTGCTGGATCTGCACAGCTTTACCAACAGCATATGGGGGATTACTGCTAACTTCGGTTTCCCTAGGAGCTAATAAGACCTGGGAAAACTTAATTCATGACACATCAAATGTTACATCAGTAGACAAAATAGCATTGCAATTGTCCATTCATCAAAAGGGAACTGTGTGTTTTTGTAAGAATGATACAGTCAGGGTAGGATGCAGCCACTGCAATGTGACAATTTCTTATAGATGCTACACCAAACCTCATAACACCGGATCTTATTGTAATAAAAACTATGATTTGTTTTTTGAATTGATGCATAGAACAATTGAAGAAGTAAAATGTGATCCTGTTCTATACAAACAACTGTCTATAACTGACAAAAAAATGTTTCATGCAGGATAAGTGTATGTTTATAATAAAGTTACCACTAAAGTAGAAGACTGTTACTTTATATGCGGAAGAAAAGCATATAAATGGCTACCTGAAAACTGGTCTGGTAGCTGTTTTTTGGGGTACCTGGTTCCGGCCATACGACACAAAGCAGTTTTACCTCAAGGAAAAATTCAGAATGTCCGAGAAATTAAGAAACCTACTAATCCAGTGGGACAAATCAATGCACCTTGGAAATTACATCATGACTTAGGCCCTGGAAATAATAAATGACTATCGCACATGGATCTGGGTGATGACGTCATATCGTGGGCAGGCATATTACCAGCATATGGAGCAACGAAATCGATCTGGGAGCTGAGAAAGCTGTCTAAACTTCTTGAAATAATGAGTAATGCAACCTTTTCTGTCCTAGAATTGATAACCAATGAACTGACAGGCATGAGAACAGTGGTGCTTCAAAATCACATGGCTCTTGACTTCACCCTAGCGGTGAAAGGAGGTACGTGCACTTTAATCCAGGATAAGTGCTGTTCATACATTCCTGACAAATAATACGAGATAGACAATCATCTTGAAGTAATTCAGCAGGTGTCGGCCATGACCAAACCAAGACCAAACCCATTAACGGACTTTTTCCAAAAATGGTTTGGGGGTTGGGGCAGCATCCTGATGAACATTCTGATTGCCATCTGTGTAGGAATAGCCTTGCTGGTGGCATGTGGATGTTGCTGCATCCCCTGTATGAAAGGACTAGTTAAGAATGTAGTAGATGTTTCAATTTCAGAAACTTTATACCAAGATGCTGAACTCGAAGGATTACTCAAAACTGAGAAAATGCTTTCACAGGCCTAATCTAAATGACTCTCTAACTGCAAATCCTAAGTGGGAAATGGTTATGAGTAAAATAATTGTTTATACTTGTTTTGAAGGTAGAATAAAGTATTAAAAGGGGGGAAATTTTAAGAAAATATATAACTGCAATGTGCAAGCCTAGATGCATTTAGGGTTAAAAAACAAATTAATACATTTATTCTGCTTGCTCTGTGTGAAACATGTGCAGCTGCAGGAAACCTAGATAAAAGAACAATTGACATTTGAAAGTTTACCATGCTCAGCAGAATGTGTATTTAGGCCAGAGTTATATCTTGTCTCTGGACAAAAGTATCATATCAAGAACTGAACAGCTGAAATAATGTATGAAACAAAGAAGGGCTGAAATTAGCCCAAGGCCAGGTTGTTTTTCTCAAACATGTTTTTGCAAGACAGCAATTTCCTGACCATGTCAGTAATATATCTAACAAAGTCTTCCTTCCAGACCATGACATCAATAAATCTAACAATGGCTTTCTTTCTGACCACGTCAGCAGATAAACTAACATTTTTTTCTTGTGTGCATGCAGAGAACTGTATAAGAATAGCATGCTAAACCATGGAAAATCAGGCAAATCTTGTACCTACATGCTTTGTCTCCTTGCTGCAAGTAATAAAGGTGCCTTGCTTGAACCTTGCGTGCTTTGATCTTAATGTTTTCTTTGACAATGTCTAACAGTGATTACTGTTCATTTCTGTGTGAGGCAGACATACCTCTCAACTGTACAGATTTTCACAGAATATCCAGAGTTTTGACTGATATTTTTGCTGTGTTCTTCATAAGATTTGTGGGTTTTTTTTAATATCATTTGGGATAGAAGACACTAAATAATGACACGTTTTCATTTTGGACTTCATTTTCTTCAAAAACTGCATGCTAATGCACAACCTTTCATTCTGTCAACTTTCTAAGTTTATAAGGGCAATACATCCCTGTTTTTCATCCTTTGTCCAACTTTATTTAATGGCTTCATACAGATTTCTTGCTCTATGAGGTTGCGAGGTATGGGGGCAGACTGTCGGTGCTCTCCTGTACATGGAGTCATTATCTGTGTTCTGATGTTTCACATCCGACACCACTGGAATGTGCACCAAAACCTCACTTAGGCACACCACACATCATTAATATGCATTGCACATTGCCGAGAGCACATTGTGGCCATGTACACATATACACTCATTGTAGGATCTACACAAAGGCTAAATGAAGTTTATTGAATCCTGGGGATATTTTATTTTGCAATGGCTTTAAATATATTTTTTCAAAATTCTGTTTTTATGCTATATTAAAGAACATATTTCTGTTGAAAAAGGGACATAGCTGAAGAACTGCAACATGCCTGAAATGGACTGAGTTGAAAGACTTAATCCTTTCTACAAATCAAGCAGAAAGTAATAAAATACACATTTTCTGAAGCATACTATAAGTTTTTACAATAATTTAATGATCATTTCTGCAACATATTCAGTTAATAAACAGATTGTGTTGCTTTTTAACTCTCTTACCATTTGTTTGCAGATGTGGTAAAAGATAGCTGTCCTCTTTAATAGAGTTTTCACAAAGGATGTGACATTTTTTATTCATTATTATACTAAATATATTGGTTTGCATTTGGTTTTCTTATTTACAGGGAGATGGCACACTATCTCCCAACTTTTTTACTAGTTTGGCAAACTTTCTGAATTTTGTCAGCAATGTTACTTAATCTGATAAAAATATAATTCATTGAAATAACATAAAATGCAAAACTGATGGCATAACTATCACATAGTCAAGTGTGCCATTAGTATAAAATACAAACTATCATAAGTTCATACTTACTAGGGCATTTATCTGTGAGGATCTTACATTATCTTACATTGCTATTTTTTCTAGCATTTATATTTTGTCTATGAATAACCTAGTGGGTTGAGACATTTATCTATTTTCTCTATGCATTAGAAATATGGGTGCTAAATTGTTCAGTGAATTTATGGTTTTTCATTCAGTCCCCCAAAACGCCATTTGAATAGAGTAAGAGAATTACTTTATGTGGAGTAGACTACAGCCCCATAGAAATGGCACTCTCTGATGCATACCTGTCCCTCTAGCATGGCCTATTAATGTTACAAATGGCATTCTCTTGATATATACCTGTCTCTCTAGCATGTCCTATTAGTGTTACAAATGTTACTCTCTGTGGTACATACCTGTCCCTCTAGCATGGCTTATTAATGTTGCAAATGGCATTTTCTTGATACATACCTGTCCCTCTAGCATGTCTTATTAGTGTTACAAATGTTACTCTCTGTGGTACATACTTGTCCCTCTAGCATGGCCTATTAATATTACAAATGGCACTCACTGTGGTACATACCTGTCCCTCTAGCATGCCCTATTAATGTTATAAATGGCACTTACTGTGGTACATACCTGTCCCTCTAGCATGCCCTATTAATGTTACAAATGCCACTCTGTGGTACATACCTTTCCCTTTAGCATGTCCTATTAGTGTTACAAATGGCACTCTCTGTCATATATACCTGTCCCTCTAGCA
The DNA here is from genome assembly GCF_019279795.1 of Protopterus annectens. Classification (NCBI taxonomy): domain Eukaryota; kingdom Metazoa; phylum Chordata; order Ceratodontiformes; family Protopteridae; genus Protopterus; species Protopterus annectens. The sequence continues at coordinate 1,153,589,166 of NC_056726.1, read as the reverse complement.
TATCCTGTTAATGTTACAAATGGCTCTCTCCGTGGTGCATACCTGTACTTCTAGCATGATATATTAATGTTACAAATGTCACCTGTGATACATACCTGTTCCTCGAGCATGTCCTATTAATTTTACAAATGGCACTTCCTGTGCTACATACCTGTCCCTTTAGCATGTCCTTTTAGTGCTACAAATGGCACTCTCTGTGGTATAGACCTGTCCTGTTAGCATGTCCTATTAATGTTACAAATGGCACTCTGTGATGCATACCTGTCCCTCGAGCATGGCCTATTAATGTTACAAATGGCACTCTCTTGATGCATACCTGTCCCTCTAGCATGTCCTATTAGTGTTACAAATGTTACTCTCTGTGGTACATACCTGTCCCTCTAGTATGGCCTATTAATGTTACAAATGTTACTCTCTGTGGTACATACCTTTCTCTTTAGCATGTCCTATTAGTGCTACAAATGGCATTCTCTGTTGTACATACTTGTCCCTCTAGCATATCATATTAATGTTACAAATGGCACTCTCTGTGATACATACTTGTCCCTCTAGCATGGCCTATTAATGTTACAAATGGCACTCACTGTGATGCATACCTGTCCCTTGAGCATGGCCTATTAATGTTACAAATATCACTATCTGTGATACATACCTGTTCCTCGGGCATGTCCTATTAATTTTACAAATGGCACTTCCTGTGGTACATACCTACCCCTCCAGCATGTCCTATTAATCTTACAAATGGCTCTCTCTGTGATGCACACCTGTCCCTCTAGCATGTCCTATTAATATTACAAAAGGCTCTCTCTGTGATGCACACCTGTCCCTCTAGCATGACCTGTTAATGTTGCAAAACATACTGGGATCTCTAGAGTGGATGTTCACACTACTGTTGTTCTTCCAAATGTGTAATAGATCTCGCAGGATGGGAGTCACATGAGACTCTGTACATGAGGCAGAGGTTGCCTCTTAATAGCTTGTCTGATACTGAGAAGAGGACAAGTCTTTAAGGTGGTCATCATATTTTTATTTATTATTTAAGCCCTTGATTTTTTTAGTTATAAAGCTTGTGGTTGTTCCAGATATGGCAAATGTTTGGACAAGTACATTCCAAAGGGGAATTATATTCAATGAGCAACGAAATGAGAGCAAAGTAAAGTGGATTATATCCCTGGACATGGATGATCCCTTTAGCTATAAGTTGTGTGATGAATTAGGACATCCTTGCAATAGTGAATACATGATGATCAAAGTGCAGTCTTTTGTTGACATAGGCTCCCATATCTCTTGACTACGTGATTGACAACATCCTACAGAAAATTAATGTAATCATTTATGCTTGATAAAGGATGCTATTCTGTATTTCTAGCATTTAGTTTCAGTCCATGGTCTTGATCATAGCCATTTGTTTGTAAAGGGTCCTTCTTTCAGAGGATCTTTGTGTCCTCTAAGGAATTTATGATGGCATTGAGTTTACAGTCATCTGCGAGATGTACAACAATGCATTGAGCTCACATGTATCACCCATTCTGACCCCAAGGATATAGCTAATATATTAGCAGACAAACTTAGTGTCAGCTTTACCCTTCATACTCACACTGTTGTGCCACTGTCCATGAGAATATAGTTTCCTTTGAAATAACTTTAACAATGAGTGAGAAGGTCACTGAAAAACAAATCAGTAAAAACAAAATGAAAACTCCAGCAAAGCTAGAACTTCCACTGAGTGACCTCCCAAACCTCTTGTATCAGAGGCACACGGGATATATGCAAATGATCCTTAGGGGCATTCAGAATTGCCAATTAGCTGAAACACCTGATGTTCATAAAGATCATTTGCATGTATCCCATGTGCTTCTGATACAAGAGGTTTGGGAGGTCACTCAGTGGGAGTTCTAGCTTTGCTGGAGTTTTCATTTTGTTTTTACTGATTTGAAATAATTTTGGAACAAGCCTTGAATCCCTATCAAAGACTAAAAATAATACTTACATGGGACCAGACAGTATATCAGGCTACATTTTCATCAGTTCCAAGTATGCACTGTCAAAGTCTCTTCTTAAACTGGTCAAACTTAGCCTATCTCCAGGGTTTGTGCCTGATGCCTGGAGAGCAGCCACTGTGACTATGCTACACAAAGGTTGTTCTACAGATTTAGGCAGTTGTAGATCCATCAAGTCTAGCAGCCTTGTATGCAAAGGTTCTGTATTATATGATCGACATTTGAAAATGTCAAAGCACCTTTACTTGACACAAAAATGTTGAACGCTGAGTTTGTCGAATGACCAAATCGGCCATTCTATCACACCTGCCCTTTCCCAGACTGTAGTGCAGTCTCGGAGTTAGAATATTTAGTTAGGTGGTTGTGGGTGGCACAGCCCCCCCCATGGTGGGGGGTGTAGGGGCAGTTAAATACGTTTGTTTTTATGTTGTGTTGTTTGTTGGCCTTGGTGATTTGGCCATTCGACAAATTCAGCCTTTGACATTTTCATGTCAAGTAAAGGTGCTTCAACATTATCAAATGTCAATTATATGATATAGACCCTATGTAACGTCCTGGACCGTATCATAGCAGAAGTTATTTATGCCAACATAGGCAACCTAATTGATCAGTATCCAAATCAGCTTGGTTTTGTGGATGGCAGGTCATGTCTCCTGAACCTAGTAAGCTTGTTTGAAAAGGTTACAGGGCTGTGGACAGTAATCATTCTATACACACTGCTTATCTTAACTTGGCCAAAGCTTTTGTTACTATCCCCCATGCTGGTATTTTTTTTATTTATATACAAGCTTAAGGTAAATAACCCAGCCACTGGGGATGCACAAGCCAGTGCATTTCTTTGTGCTGGTCCCAAGCCTGGATAAATGGGGAGGGTTGCATCAGGAAGGGCATCCGGCGTAAAACTTGAGCAAATCATTCATGTGGACACCAGTAAATATTTACATACCGGATCGGTCGAGGCCCAGGTTAACAACGGCCGTCACCAGTATTGTTAGCCAACAGGGTGCTGGCGGAAATTGGGCTACTGTTGGCCAAAGGAGAAGAGGAGGGGGAAGGCATGGTCGAAGGCAAGAAGAAAGAAGAAAGGCTAGGACTGTGGTAGTGAGGGTCGGAACTTTGAATGTTGGCAGTATGACTGGCATAGGGAGAGAGCTAGCCGATATGATGGACAGAAGGAAGGTTGGTATATTGTGTGTGCAAGAGACCAGATGGAAGGGGAGTAAGGCTAGGTGTATCGGAGGTGGGTTCAAATTGTTTTATCATGGTGTGGATGGGAGGAGAAATGGTGTAGGAGCTATCCTGAAGGAACAGTATGCTAAGAGTGTTTTGGAGGTGAAAAGAGTGTCGGATAGAGTGATGTTTATGAAGCTGGAAATTGATGGTGTAATGATGAATGTTGTTAGTGCATATGCTCCACAAATTGGGTATGTGATGGACAAGAAAGAAACATTTTGGAGTGAGTTGGATGAAGTGGTGATGACTGTACCCAAGGGTGAGAGAGTGGTGATTGGAGCAGATTTCAATGGGCATGTTGGTGAAGAGAACAGAGGGGATGAGGAAGGGATGGGTAAATATGGTGTTAAACAAAGGAACGCAGAAGGTCAGATGGTAGAGGATTTTGCAAAAGGGATGGACATGGCTGTGGTGAATACATATTTTAACAAGAGGAAGGAGCATAGGGTGACATGCAAAAGTGGAGGAAGGTGCACACAGGTGGATTATATCTTATGTAGGAGGAGCAGTTTGAAGTAAATTGGAGACTGTAAAGTGGTGACCGGGGAAAGTGTAGTTAGGCAGCATAGGATGGTGGTTTGTAAGATGACGTTGGTGATCAATAAGAGGAGGAGGAGTGTGAGGGCAGCACCAAGGATCAAATGGTCAAAATTGAAAATGGGTAATTGTGAGGTGCAGTTCAGGGAAGAGTTAAGACAGGCACTGGGTGGCAGTGAAGAGTTACCAGATAGCTGGGTAACTACAGCAGAGCTAGTAAGGGAGACGGCTAGAAAGGTGCTTGGTATGACATCTGGACAGAGGAAGGATGACAAGGAGACATGTTGGTGGAATGAGGAAGTACAGGAGAGTGTACAGAGAAAGAGGATGGCAAAGAAGAAGGGGATTGTCAGAGAGATGAAGAAAGTAGACAGGAGTATAAGGAGATGAGGTGCATGGCAAAGAGAGAGGTGACGAAGGCTAAGGATAAGGCATATGAAGAGTTGTATGAAAGGTTGGACACTAAGGAGGGAGAAAAGGACCTGTACTGATTGGCTAGACAAAGGGACCGAGCTAGGAAAGATGTGCAGCAGGTAAAGGTGATAAAGGATAATGAGGGAAACATATTTACAAGCGAGGAGAGTGTGTTGAGCAGATGGAAAGAGTACTTTGAGGGGTTGATGAATGAAGACAATGAGAGGGAGAGAAGGTTGGATGATGTGGGGATAGTGAATCATGAAGTGCAATGGATTAGGAAGGAGGAAGTAAGGATAGCTATGAAGAGGATGAAGAATGGAAAGGATGTTGGTCCAGATGACATACCTGTGGAATCATGGAGGTGTTTAGGTGAAATGGCAGTAGAGTTTTTAACCAGATTGTTTAATAAAATTTTGGAAAGTGAGAGGATGCCTGAGGAATGGAGAAAAAGTGTTTTGGTACCGATTTTTAAGAATAAGGGTGATGTGCAGAACTGTAGTAACTACAGAGGGATTAAATTGATCAGTCACAGCATGAAGTTATGGGAAAGAGAAGTGGAAGCTAGGTTAAGAAGGGAGGTGATGATTAGTGATCAGCAGTATGGTTTAATGCCAGGAAAGAGCACTACAGATGTGATGTTTGCTCTGAGAGTGTTGATGGAGAAGTACAGAGAAGGTCAGAAGGAGTTGCATTGTGTCTTTGTGGACTTAGAGAAAGCATATGACAGGGTGCCTAGAGAGGAGTTGTGGTATTGTATGAGGAAGTCGGGAGTGTCAGAGAAGTATGTAAGAGTGGTACAGGATATGTACGAGGGTAGTGTGACGGCGGTGAGGTCTGCGGTGGGAGTGACTGATGCATTTAAGGTGGAGGTGGGATTACATCAAGGATCAGCTCTGAGCCCTTTCTTATTTGCAGTGGTGATGGACAAGTTGACAGATGAGATCAGACAGGAGGCCCCATGGACTATAATGTTTGCAGATGACATTGTGATCTGTAGTGAGAGTAGGGAACAGGTGGAGGAGACCCAGGAGAGATGGAGACATGCTCTGAAGAGAAGAGGAATGAAGGTCAGCAGGACTAAGACAGAATATATGTGTGTGAATGAGAGGGAGGATAGAGGAATGGTGAGGATGCAAGGAGTAGAGGTGGCAAAGGTGGATAAGTTTAAATACTTGGGATCAATAGTTCAGAGTAACGGTGAGTGTGGAAGAGAGGTGAAGAAGAGAGTACAAGCAGGATGGAGTGGGTGGAGAAGAGTGTCAGGAGTGATTTGTGACAGACGAGTACCAGTAAGAGTGAAAGGGAAGGTCTACAAGAGGGTAGTGAGACCAGCTATGTTATATGGGTTGGAAACAGTGGCATTGACAAAAAGGCAGGAGTTTGAGCTGGGTGTGACAGAATTAAAGATGTTAAGATTTGCACTGGGTGTGACAAGGGTGAACAGGATTAGGAATAAGTATATTAGAGGGTCGGCCCAGGTTGGAAGGTTTGGAGACAAAGCCAGAGAGGCAAGATTACGTTGGTTTGGACATGTGCTGAGGAGGGATGCTGAGTATATTGGAAAAAAGATGCTAAGGCTGAAGCTACCAGGTAACTGGAAAAGAGGAAGGCCTACGATAAGGTTTATGGATGTGGTGAGAGAGGACATGCAGGTGGTTGGCATGAGAGAATAAGATGCAGAGGACAGGAAGAAATGGAAACAGATGATCCACTGTGGTGACCCCTAATGGGAACAGCTGAAAGAAGATGATGACAAGCTTAAGGAAAATCCAAACATTGTCCACTGGATCCCTAGTTGTGTATGTTACCAATTCTCTTTCTGAATGTACAATTGTAACTAGTGGGGTGCCACAGGGATCAGTTCTAGGTCCCCTGCTGTTTGTCATTAATTCTGCAGACATATAACCAATATCCCACAAGTGTGGCTGGCCATGTCTGTTGATGACTGCAAACTGGGTACTGTTATCAGCTCATTCACTGATACAAAACAGCTCCAGCAAGGGCTGAAATATGCACATACATGGTGTACCAAACTACATGAAAAAAGTGCAGCGTATTAGCAGTTATCAAAAATGTTGCTCCCATCTCATATGTTATAAATGGTACTTCTCTTCAGACAGATATCAGACAGATACCATCATAAGAAACCTGGGTACTTATTTGGATAACTCTTTAATTTGATCATCTTCTTTATACCATCATCAGGAAATCATTCTGTCTAGCCAATTTATTTCCAAGGGAATATTTTCAAGATCCAAGAAGTTATCCTTCTACTGTACTCTTCCCTTATGAGATCCATCACTGAATACAGTGCACCATTTGGCATGTTCATATCCAAGCAAATTGCTCAATTGGGAAACCCTAAAAATTTCTAACCATGAACGTTTAAGGTCTTAAATCTTTTGCCTACCCCTGTCGATTAATGTAGTGCTCCTTATGGTCAGTAGCATACAGGTTGCTGCAACTTGACCTGTGTCTTGCTTTTCAAGCCATGAAAGACCCAGAGCTATTTCACCACCTACATCTTTGCAAAACCAGTGGCTCTATGAATACCTGCACTAAGGACCTAAATCTATACCAACAAATAACCAAGACTTACAGGAGAAATGGGTTCCTAATTCAACATATTCCTAGTTTCTAGAATAAATTTCCATTACAGGTCAAACAAAGTAGTAGTTTGCCTACCTTTAAGGCCAGTCTTGATGACTGGATGGGTAGACACAAATTTATACTTCAGCAATTGTGTACAGCCCTGCTCGATTAGTGAGGAGAGCACTATTAAGTCAGCTATCATGTACAGCTGTGCTCGATTAAGGAGGAGAGCACTATTAAATCAGCTATCCTGTACAGCCCTGCTCGATTAGAGAGAGCACTATTAAGTCAAGTATCATGTACAGCTCTGCTCGATTAGTGAGGAGAGCACTATCAAATCAGCTATCATGTACAGCCCTGGTCAGTTAGGGAGGAGAGCACTATTAAATCAGCTATCCTGTACAGCCCTGCTCGATTAGAGAGAGCACTATTAAGTCAAGTATCATGTACAGCTCTGCTCGATTAGTGAGGAGAGCATTATTAAATCAGCTATCATGTACAGCCCTGTTCGATTAGGGAGGAGAGCATTATTAAGTCAGCTATTGTGTACAGCCCTGCTCAATTAGGGAGGCGAGTACTATTAAGTCAGCTATCATGTACAGCTCTGCTCGATTAAGGAGGAGAGCAATATTAAATCAGCTATCATGTACAGCCCTGTTCAATTATGGAGGCGAGTACTATTAAGTCAGCTATCATGTACAGCTGTGCTCGATTAAGGAGGAGAGCACTATTAAATCAGCTATCGTGAACAGCCCTGCTCGATTAGGGAGGAGAGCAATATTGAGTCAGTTATCATGTACAGCCCTGCTCGATTTGGTAGGAGAGCACAATTAAATCAGCTATCGTGTACAGCTCTGCTCAATTAGGGAAGATAGCACTATTAAGTACCTGAAAAGGGTCTTCTTAAAGGAGTATATAGCTAGGCATCTTATGATCCCTGTGGTTGCTTGCCTAATATGTTCCTTAGTTCCTATGTTCCTAGGCAAACTTGGTCAGCCATAAATATTGTAACATTTATTTTGACCTCCAAGAAGTAAATGCAAAATAAGAATAGCCCAAAGACTGAAGTCTGTGGTGCACCACTAGTGACAGGTTTATGGAGGCAAAAGAGCCACTCCCCTAATTTTCTGGGTTTGATTTCTGATCCAATTTGCTATTCAATTTAAGTAGGAGAGTGTATCTATGATACCAAGTGTGGGATGGTGTCAAATGCCATGATGATATCTAGATATGGGGTGTACACTGATTTATCCTCACACATTGCCTCTCTAACATTTTCAAAAAGGTCATCCAAGTTAAGTAGGCAGGATCTGCCCTTGATGAACCTGAACTGGCTTTGGACAAGTGTTTGTAGATTGCCTATGTCATTATTTATTAATTCCATAATGATCCTTTCCATACCCTTACAGGTAAGGCTAATCAAGCTTATGGGACTATATTTATCCAGGTCTGTTGAAGCCCCACCTTTGGGCAAGGGGATAGCTGTTGCTGTTCTCCATTCAACTGACCCAAAACCTGTTTTGAAGAAGATATTAAATAACCTCTGCATGATGTCTGACATGTCTTGTTTCCGGCTGACCAGAAGCCAGCCTGGTATGTTACCCAGCCCCACGGAAGTAGTGCTCTTGGTCTTGGATAGTTCATAGATTCATAGGTGATTATTAGGCTAATGACCTCAAGAGGCCTTTTTTAAGCCTATCCTTGGTTCCAAAATGCGTCAGACAAGTTCTGATACCCTACAGTGATTTTAAGGCATATATGTATGATTAGGCATGGGTGTTTAAGCATTTGCAGGCTTTACATTGCCTTGATAACTGGTTCTTGGGAAATTTGGGGGTATAGATGCAGTTATGTAACCTGGTAATATAGAAGGGGAAGGAGGGGATAAGTTAGAGCAATATTTGTCTACTAGTAAATTTCTATGTCTGAGTACATGATATCATTTATTATTATGTTTTTCACAGTGCTGAGCATTGTTTCTGAGGCATCTAACCTAGTTAAAGAAGGCTATGTTGTTATTTTTCAGTATGGTGACTTTTGCCTCATCCCTGACCTTGGTTGATTTGATTAGGGTCTGGTGTTCCCTATTTAGTTTAGTAAGAGCATATCTAGCATTCTGTGTTTGAATGCAAGAATGTTTTTGTTTTATTATAGTCTTTTTATATTTGGTTTCTACCACAGGGCTATATTCTTAAACTTTACATTGTATTTACTTCACTGGATGAACAACTGCATCTATTCATCTATTTATATGTGTTTAGAATTTGCAGGTAAAGGTTTAAGCATGCACAATGAGGTCATCAGGTTTGAGGGGGATTTTGAATTTGGTCAGCTCAGCACTCAGTTTTTATAGATTAACCTTCGCATAATGTCTGAATACTGAAGTATTGAAAGTTACTTCCTGGTTCAGTCTTATGGTGAATGTAACAGACTGATAGTCTAATTTAACCAGACAGCAAGTGGCAATTGATGGGAAGCATACCTGACTCATGTTGATAAAGACCAAGTTTAGGATTTTATCACCCCTTTTTGGAGTGCGGACAACTGGTATTTCCTTTTTTTAAGTTCTCCAAATGTTTTATGTTTTTTATACCATGACAGGAATGCACCCCATTCCTAAGTCAAAGTATGATTAAAGTTCATGAAATTAGTATTGTTTCAATCTTTGTCAGCCAGAAGTGCTCTTCACAGCAACCACAATGTGCCCAGTAATGACTCCTTTTGCAAGTCATATAGGGTTACTTGGATTGGTAACATATCTAAATACGATTTTAGATTCTTTTTTATAAGACCCATTACTTCTACTACTATTGGAACTGTCTGGGTATCTTTATTTTTCTTTCCTCTAATTTCTCTCTTAATCATTTTGTATATCTTCCCCTGGATTCACTAATCCTCCGTGTAAGACTTAATAAGTCTTACTCGGAGGCTGCAGTTGAACGGTTTGATGTCAGCATGCCATGAATATTCATGAGGGCATGCTGACTCAACCGTAACTCTTACACAGACTGAGTAGGAAAGCAGGGGGCGTGTCCGACTGCTGAGCAGTCTAAATGTGCACGCCCCTGCAAGGTTATAAAAAGCAAAATGTCAACACACAAGAGTGAGTTCGTTCAAATGTACTTGCACCCAACAACACACTACCTGACACTGTAAACCCCCTCTCACACTTATATAAAGTAAATAATTATATATATATTTTTTAAATCCATGATATAGCTGCCCGTATTTGCGCATGTGTGCGCGGGTGTGCCCATTGCTTAGCTAGAGTTAGCAATTCTGATATGGAAGAGCATAAGAAAGAATGTTTATGCAAATCACGCCAAATTGCAATAGCGTAATGGTAGAGCGTATGCACAAAGAGAAGGCATTCACGGTTTGAGTCCCACCACTCCCCTTCTTATTTATGTTTTAAATCAGTATTTGAAATAATACCAGACATATATGATTAAAATTTTATTAAAAGCAGTGACATGGCCAATGTATCAGTGAACAAAATATATATTTTTAAAGGACCCAGATAGCCTGGTGTTAAGCAACGTTTTACACAGCTAAACAGAGGTGCCCATAGTTTAATAGCGCTTTACCCAGCTAAACAGAGTTGCCCATAGTTTAATAGCACTTTACCCAGCTAAACAGAGGTGCCATTAGCTTAATAGCACTCTATCCAGCTAAACAGAGTTGCCCATAGTTTAATAGCGCTTTACCCAGCTAAATAGAGTTGCCCAAAGTTTAAAAGCGCTTTACTCAGCGCAATGTGTTTGTGCGGACGTGTGTGCCGCGCCAACCAGGGCACTGTAGGGCACCGGGGAGCAACGTAGAGCTAAGTTGCTTAAATGCAGCCACACCCCCTAGCCTGTCTAGACAGTATTAAAATAAAAGCATGACACCAGGACCCTTTGCATCATAATCAAAGTACAGAGCCACTAAGCCATGACAACATAGGGGAAGCAGCCAGTATTAACATTCATAAACTTACGAATGGTAGTTTAACCATTACTAAGCAGGTCTGCAGTCAGCTGAGAATTTTACAAAACGGAAACTCGATCAATCAATCAGTCCAACCAAGGAACTTCTCAAATATACCATTTGTTAGACACAAAATTCACAATTGTAGACAAGTTGACCTAGGTTTCGTCTTGAACTTATACAGACTTCATCAGAACTAATACATCATACTGAAACCACTTCCCTTTATAACACTCCCAGGTTAATTGATTAATTACACTCCCACAAAATTAAAGACACATACCCATCAGACCATACATATACCTAAAAACATATATAAGCTAAAACTGTTGAATAAAAACATACTATAATATTACATAAAAATAAACATATAAAAATATGTAAGATAAAATCAGTACAAAATGAATAATAAAATAATTTGATTTGTTAATCCAACAATATAAATTACAAAATGTCTAGATAAAAACAAATTTTATGGCAGAAATTTTAGCCCAGTATATATCTTAACTTTAGTAATGGGGCTAAACTAATATGGTCATTAATTCCAGGATAACTAGTGGCATTTAACCTTATTTGCCACTTAGTTTCACTAATATCTAAATGGGCATCCAATATATGCCCTTGATTGTCCTTAATAACTTGCTGAATAATACAAAATTGGAATTTGTGACCTATATTTATCTTAATATGTCTTGCCAGTGCATTAGTATTTTTCATATGTTTAATGTCCAGCAAATGCTCCCCTATCCTTTCTCTAAGTGTACGACAGGTTTTTCCAATATAAAACTCCGGACACTGATTGCACTTAGCTAAATACACCACATTTTTGCTATAGCAATCATAATGTCTATTAATAAATATAATTTCTTTCCCTAATTTAATCCTATTTCCTGATGTAAGAATATACTTGCATTTATTACATCTGCCACACTTAAAATTCTCAACCGGCCTACAAGACCTAGATGTCAATTTTAACTTACTGCCCTCTAATAGTTTTTTAAAAGATCTATCCTTTCTATATACCATAGATTCCATGTCACAATTATATGTGGTTATAAAAAAACAAACCTTCCTTAATTTTATTTTCCTTTTTCACTTCAAATTCAACCAACAACTCACCTATGTCTGTACCATTTTTTAATATGGGCTGATAAATCCCTCCCTTTCTTTTATCTATAATCTCCACCTTAATAGCTTGTACCAGGGTCTTGGGGTAACCTCTTTTCAAAAACATTCCTGTAATAAAATCTAGTTCCTTTTCAAAATTTAAGTAGTTATTAACCATTCTGGCAGCCCTGACCATCTGCCCTTTAATTATAGCCCTTTTCTGGTGGTCAGGGTGCCAGCTCTGATATTCCAAATAAGAATTCGAAAAGGTAGGTTTTCTATAAATATTTGATCTAAGACTCCTTTTATCGTTATCAACTGTCAAATGGACATCTAAATAATTTATTTCAGTATAACTATAAACAAAGGTAAATTTTAAAAAATCGACCGAACTGTTAATATATTCCAGGAATGCTTCCAACCTCTGAATGTCACAGTCCCAAATTATAAAAATATCATCCAAAAATTGCATATATTTCTGGATGAAATTTATTAAAATCACTTTGAAACACATATTCTTGTTCCCAATAGGACATAACATAATTTGCATAAACGGGGGCACACGCTGCCCCCATTGCTACTCCAGTAGCCTGCTTATAGTAGCTGCCCTCAAAAAACAAAAAAATGTTGTTTAATACCATGTCCATAAGGGATACAAAAACATTTATTTGATCCTGATCAAATGACCCTATCTTATTTAGCTGATTCTCCAACCATTTTAGCCCAATACTATTAGGAATCACTGAATATAAATTACAAACATCAATAGTAAGTAAAATAGTTGAAGGGCCTATTCTCACATCATTTAGTTGGGATAAAAAAATGCCATGAGTCCTTAGTAATGTAATTGAACATTTTTAACCCCCCTTGGAGATGAAAATCTAAATATTTACTTATAAAGCAAGTTTTATTCCTTTTACCATCCACAATCGGTCTGAAAAAAACATCAATCAGACCCTTGTGAATTTTAGGAATGCCAAAAATATTGCTTATTACCGGAAAATTATTCACCAAATAATCAAAGTCCATTTCATTGATTTGTCCTTGTTAAAGCATATCCTTTAGCATCAGGTCGATCTTTGAATAGGCCACATGAATTTCATTTAAAGTTATTTCTTCATATGCTTCCCCTGTTAACATCCTAAACATATAGTCTGAGTAGTCATTTTTATCCATAATCACTATTCCATTGCCCTTGTCGGGCTTCATAAAATGAATGTCCTTATCTGTAATAAGCTCATTAAGCACTACAACTTCATCATCAGTCAAATTGCTATACACATTTTTCACTTTGTTATTCATATTGCCTTTGAAATATTCCCGCATTTCTAACTCACAGGCCTTCTCAAACATCATCACTGTATTATTTGTGATAGGATTAAATTTGCTAGGTCTCTTTAGAACACTAGTATTTACGTGTCCATCCTGTAAAAAACTCATTTTAATATTCATTTTCCTAGTTAAGTACTTTAAGTCAATAAGCACGTCAGTAATATTACCTTTCCTACCAGGAATAAAGGTAAATCCTTTAGATAATAATTCAGCGTGTTTAACCTCTATTGACTTACTAGAATAATTGTACACTTTAAAATTCCCATGTTGATTAAATATAATAATGGGTTCACTAGGGCCTGTAACATAATTTGCTTCTTGTATTAAATCAATTAACCCGCTAATGTCTAAATTATTCTCGCTGTCTTCTAAAACGTTTATAACATTATTCATATCAGTATTGCTATTAAATAACAATCCAGCCTTATTATTTACTAAATGCAGATCAGTAAATACACTTGTCTCAGGCGAAAAATTTGTTTCACTGTTAAAATAAACTTCATTTGTTCCATTAATAGTCAAACAATTGTTTGCATCACAATAATTTGATCCAGATAAAGCCATTACATCTAAACCATCATTCATTGTGGTATCTACAGTCTGGTAAATACTTACATTTAATAACGAATCAGTCATTTCGCTACTAGGGGGTCCATCCACCCCTTCAGCATCCATTACTACTGTTAATACCTCCATGGGTTGAAATTCTGCTAACTCGCCAATGTTCCCTAACCGTACTTTGTCTTCAATTCTACCACCAACACTTGATGTTCTCGACTGAACCATCATATGGGCCAAACCACCCGACGCTTCTATCTCCAGTCCTGGTGAAAATCCTCGTGCTGTTTTCGTTGCGGACCCCATTTCTTAGGTCTGGCTCCCTGGTCCACATGTCTCTCAGTCTCCTCTCTCATCCATTGTGAGTAATTCCCTTCTCGGTTACGCAACCGTTCAGAACGTCTCGGACCCTCTTCCATAGCATGTTCGTCATGCTGGAGATGCGCGTCCCTTCGTGATGACATCATTTCCCCTTCTTTTTCATTTAAATTACCAGTTGATGATTCCATGTAATTACGATTACCTTTAGACAAGGGATACACCCTCTGATTATGATATTCGTCAGTATCCCTCTGTATTTTACGTGTTTTCCTTTGGAATATAGTATAACAGTCATTTTCAACTGTATTTAAAATGTTTTGATAATTGGTTAAATAATGCCCGAAATTCAAATCACTTAGTATAGTGTCATTGTCCTGCTCCAATTCATTAATTAAACGAGCTATAACTTCGTCATTATATTTTATCATTATTCTCATTAACTCCAACCCTGTTTGATCAAAAAGCTTATGTACTTCCTGGATCATTGCCTCGTTCCCAGAAATACCATTTGGATATCTCCATAATCTTAGTCCCCGAGGCACTAGTTCTAGTTCAATATTCCTACTCAAATATCCGTTTTCTAACTGGAGCTTTTTCATAGTATGCAATTTCTTTTCAAAACTTTTTAATTGTTCTACTAAAGTCAGGTTAACTTTTGAGTCTGTTTTATGACTATTTGAACCATTCTGAAAATCAAATTTTAGATTTTTCCATTGCATTTTATCCAAATGATTTTCCATAAAACCACTAGCTGCTAAAACATTTCTCTTACCGGTCTGTACATTGACATGTTCATTGGCATTCGCCTCCTTATTAACAGACTTATTACTTGTTGTGGGAGTAGGCTGTGTTAACGGTAAGCCCAGACTGCCTAGACTACCCAAATTTTTGGGGGAGCCAAGGGATGATGCCTGTTGTTGCTCCACCAAAGTTTTGATTTGCTCCGTATGCTCAGACAATTGTACATTCATTTTGAGTAATAGCTCCATGATGTCTGAATTGGCCGCCCCAGATTCCATGATGCCAAACAAAAAATCCAGATAAACTGAAGAACCAATATTCTTACACGACTTCGATCAGTCCAAATCAGTCCAACCAAGGAACTTCTCAAATATACCATTTATTAGACACACAATTCACAATTGTAGACAAGTTGACCTAGGTTTCGTCTTGAACTTATACAGACTTCATCAGAACTAATACATCATACTGAAACCACTTCCCTTTATAACACTCCCAGGTTAATTGATTAATTACACTCCCACAAAATTAAAGACACATACCCATCAGACTATACATATACCTAAAAACATATATAAGCTAAAACTGTTGAATAAAAACATACTATAATATTACATAAAAATAAACATATGACCATCTGCCCTTTAATTATAGCCCTTTTCTGGTGGTCAGGGTGCCAGCTCTGATATTCCAAATAAGAATTCGAAAAGGTAGGTTTTCTATAAATATTTGATATAAGACTCCTTTTATCGTTATCAACTGTCAAATGGACATCTAAATAATTTATTTCAGTATAACTATAAACAAAGGTAAATTTTAAAAAATCGACTGATATATACTGGGCTAAAATTTCTGCCATAAAATTTGTTTTTATCTAGACATTTTGTAATTTATATTATTGGATTAACAAATCAAATTATTTTATTATTCATTTTGTACTGATTTCATCTTACCTATTTTTATATGTTTATTTTTATGTAATATTATAGTATGTTTTTATTCAACAGTTTTAGTTTATATATGTTTTTAGGTATATGTATGGCCTGATGGGTATGTGTCTTTAATTTTGTGGGAGTGTAATTAATCAATCAACCTGAGAGTGTTATAAAGGGAAGTGGTTTCAGTATGATGTATTAGTTCTGATGAAGTCTGTATAAGTTCAAGACGAAACCTAGGTCAACTTGTCTACAATTGTGAATTGTGTGTCTAATAAATGGTATATTTGAGAAGTTCCTTGGTTGGACTGATTTGGACTGATCGAGTTTCCGTGTAAGAATATTGGTTCTTCAGTTTATCTGAATTTTACAAAACGGCCAATCACAAAAAAGTGCGGGAAATGCGGCATATTTAAGCCCCATAGGCGGGAATACTCACCATAACTGATTGTAGCTCACATTTGCAGTCAGAATGTCAGGTGCAGGAGAGAGTTCACGCTTCCGAGCACAACATTGGGGCATCGAGGAGTCCAAATACATGGTTTGGCTCCTTGTCCACCATCATGAGACAAGACTCCTGCAGGGCCAGTTCCAAGGGACGGAGTACAAGGCAGAGGCTTGGAACCGGTTAACTCGTGACCTCACCAGTGCCACAGGCATTCCTCGGACTGGTGAGCAGGTCCATCACCACCATGCAGACCTGAAGAGACAAAAGCAGGACCGCCTGAACCAGTGGATACAGGAGGCCCATGGGATGCAGAATGCCCCACAACTGATTATGTAGCCATGGAATGCAGTATGTAAGAATTGATAATGGAGTATGTATAACGGATAGGTATGTCTCAATATCCCTTCATTTACTTTACAGCTGCAGGTGACCGTGCTGCGAATCAGCAAGCCTATGCTGATAGGCTGCTAAGGTTGTGCCACCAGGCAGGTAAGTGATTATTCTGCATGTATTGTTATATAAAATATGGGAGGGAGCATGAAAGAAAGTGTTGTAGTCCAATAAAACAACCATAGAATTGACTGAATAAGTCCTCTGCATGTACTGTCAGATAAAAATGTCAGAGAGGCAGAAAAAGAGTGTAGTAACCCATTAAGAAAGGTAACATATGTCTGGAATAATATCCCTGCAGGCACTGTCATATAACATAAGTGAGTGAGCCTGAAAAAAGAGTGTTCTAACCTATTAATAAAGGTATAATATGTCTTGAACATGTCTGCCATAAACACCGTTAAAACAAATAAAGGAGTGAGCCTGTGGAAAAGTGTGCAATGTCATTAATAAAGGTCTAAAACCCAGAGTGTGTCTGTGTCACAGAGTCTGAAATGTTGTTGTACCTTTGCATTATACAAACAGTGCTGTTTGAAAATGTGCTGGCAACCTAGAGTTATGCAGTCCCATATAAAGTGGGTGATGGAAGTTCTAGTACCTGTGAAACATATATACAGTCCACAATAGTCAGTTACTGGCTGGCATGAATAAGTAAACCTGGCACACGTGTAGCATGTAATTATTCACCAGAAATGTGAGTGTGTGTCAAGAAATGCAGGGTTCAGTACAAATTGAAGTGAAAATGTCATGTGAAAACATCCCAGATATGTAGATAAAGAAATATAAATGCAAACAATAAATATGTAGCAGTAACATCTGCATCCTGGACAGTTAGTATGTCAAATATAGGTCAGGCATATATTGAACTAGCCAAACCCATGACACAACCTAATGTATGGTGGCAAGTGTAATAATACAGGTAGGGGATATACAACTGCAGTCACTGGGAATGTAGTGTAGACTAAAAGGTCATTATAAGATGTTAACCGAGGTTTTTTCTACACCCTACTGTATGTGCATAAACCATGTAATTCCACACCTCGATGGGTATGTGTAACCTTAAATATTTGTTGGGACATATGTCCTATTGTTTTATAAATATTTGCATTGATGTTGATGCATGTGCCCTGTTCAAACACCACGTTCATGGTGACCTGTTGCTACCAAACATCCCTGCATGCTGTTGGAATATCCACTGTCATTCAATATATGCATGTGTTATGCTTGCTGTTCAACTGTTGGAACCTTGGTGTGTTGGGTTAATGGGAATATTACTGCATGCTGTTACAACTAATCTGGAATGCTGTTGTTTATGTTGTAATTAAACACACCTAATCACAGAATATATGGGAAGGCTGGTCCCAGCGGACCCACCTGTCCCTGCTCAGTTGGCGTGTGTACCTGGCACCAGCAGCTCCGGTGCCCAGCCCAGGCTCCCCTCCTCCGTTGGTCCTGTGCCACCTTCGGGTGGAAGCGCTGCAGGGGATGGGGCTTGTCCCCCCCGTACAAGCGTGGGCGGAGAAGGGCCACCTGTCACCCTTCGAAGGGTCCGGGCTGTGGTGCGTAGGGAGATCCAGTGTTCAGTCGCTGATCCCCTATGCCAGCTTGAGGCGAGAGTGGCACGTCTCTCAGGTGAGCATGCCCATCCTACTCAGCCCCCAGCACAGCCACCCTCGGGGCTGTGAAGGTGCAGTGGTGACTGCCCATGGGTGGGGATCTCAGTTCCACTGTTACCATCTGTGGGCTCATGGGCTTGCGATTTCAAAACATCCTTTCCCGTCAATTGTGTTCACCCACCCCATGTGTCAAACTCTGCCCCTGTATGCATCTTGTTTGTCTTGTCTGTTTACCTCCCCAAATATACCTACTTCCTCTACCTCACATTCCACTCTCATCTAAAAAAAAAAAAAAAAAAGGCAATCTGTTCCCACAAAAAAATCACGCCCCGTACATAGCTGCCCAATTCGCACACATGTCCACTGGACATGTAAACTGATAATTCTAATTGGCAGTACAACATATTTTGTTGTCCTCACCCCTCTCTCAGGGGTGGAAGGTTTCAAATTTCACACCAAATTTCATACATATGCACAGCTGTTACTGGTAAAGAAATGGGCAGCTATGGCCCTTCCCTACACCCATCCTGCACATCCTGAGCTGGTTTCCCTACTGTCTTTCCCTCTTTGTGCCCCCTTTTTCACCACTTTCCTATCTCCCCATTTTCTTTTCTTTAAAAGAAATTAGCGTGGGGGTTAGCGGGAGTAAGCACTTTTAAGCAGTAGTTAGCGGGGGTGCACGAGTGTGAGCTTGTGTGCGCTTAGCTAAGCATCGCTAAGCGTCATGCAAACCCGTGCAAACCCACTTACAACTGCTTAAAAGTGCCTTAGTCACACTGTATGACAAGGCCCTTGTGCTGCTCAGCAGCAAAATAAAATACCCTTGTCACTCTCGAACCCGGGACCTTGGACACACCAGTCTGCATAAAGTACCACTACACCACAGCAGATATACAATAACTTAGTGCTGAAAGCAATATTTCATGCATTACCATGAGTGAATGTAAAGGGAAAATAGGAATGGCATAACACAAATCTTGTTCTGTGGGCCTTAACCAGCAGATGTTGTGGAATTGCATGACATGACTGTGAAAAGAGAATCAGCCATGCTAGTAGGGAATAAGGTTACAGTAGCAGCTTACAAACCCCACACAGTATCAGAGCAGGATAAACATTGGCATATTTGCATAGGTCACAGGCCAGACCACCCAACAGTGACTGCTCTACAGTGATGACCCTGATTTGTAAACAAATGTTACCTGTGCCCCTCTGACTGCCTGTGAAATGTAGTAACAGTAGGCAGAAAAGTGTTGAATCTCACTTAATGACAAATGTCAATAAGTGAGAGTAGACACCACTTGCACGTCAGAAAATGTGTAGTAATACATATGCTCTGAATCCCCCAATGTCTGAACTGCAAAATGTCTGACCTATATCACAGGTGTAACCCAGTTATATGTACCTTTCCCTGAGGCTGTTCAAATATATACGTGAGAGTATCTGAGGCCTGGAAGAGTCAGAAACACACAGGCATATCAGCTTGTCCGCTGTTACGCACTCTGCAAATAGCTGTAGAATGAATCCCACAAGCATGCCCTTATGTAGACATACAACACAGAAATATCAAAGGATGTAGCCATGTACTGCTAGCAACCACCTGTGACAATGCCATTGTTCAGGTGCTGAAAAGACTGCTGTGGTGCACAGTCAAAGAATACTAGGCTGACCTCTGTCTACCATCTGGATATGTCCGCAGGTGGGAGCTACTCAGACAGACTATAAGCCTTCATAGACTTACAGGTACACAGCAACTCTGCATGTTCAGTAAGATAAACATCACACGATAATAATGCACTCTGCAGTTCTGCACCCCTACCCAAAGGTACTATATACCCGTGTAGTCAGGCACAACCAAGGGTGTAGGTAGGCATACACAGTACAGAAATATATCCAGGTGTCCTGAGCAGACTGTGCTAATGTCAACACAAACCACAAACTGTTCAGAAGTGAGTAACTACTAATGACAGTATAGCAGTTCACAAACAGTGCATGTGCCTGATATTCTAACTGGTAGTACAACATACTTAGTTGCCCTCACCCCTCTCTCAGGGGTGGAAGGTTTCAAATATCCCACCTAATGCATTGCATATACACAGCTGTTGCTGGTAAAGAAATGGGCAGCTATGGACCTTCCCTACACCCATCCTGCACATCCTGAGCTGGTTTCCCTACTGTCTTGCCCTGTTTGTGCACCCTTTATCACCACATTCCTATCTCCCAATTTGCTTTTCTGTCAAAGACATGAGCGTGGGGGTTAGCGGGAGTGAGCACTTGTAAACAGTAGTAAATAGGTTTGCACCAGTGTGCACATGTGTGCGCTTAGCTTAGCATTGCTAAGATAAGATAAGCTACGCCAAGCTTCGCTTAGTATTGCTAACATAAAATGAGCTAAGCTAAGCTTAGCTTAGTATTGCTAAAATACAATAAGCTAAGCTAAGCGTAGCTTAGCATCGCTAAGCATCGCGCAAACCTGCTTACAACTGCTTAAAAGTGCCTTAGTCACTCTGTATGACAAGGCCCTTGCATTGCTCAGCAGCAAAATAAAATGCCCTTGTCAGTCTCAAACCCCACACCTTGAACTCACCAGTCTGCATGATGTACCACTAAGCCACACCAGATATACAACAACTTGGTGCTGAAAGAAATATAACATGCATTACAAGGAGTGAATGTAAATGGAAAATAGGAAAGCCATGGGAATACATTGCAATAACGAAATATAACATGCATTACAAGGAGAGAATGTAAAGGGAAAATAGAAAAGCCATAGGAATACACTGCAATAAAGAAATATAACATGCATTACAAGGAGTGAATGTAAAGGGAAAACAGGAAAGCCATAGGAATACATTGCAATAACTACTGTTGTATGCCAGTTAATTCCCTAATTCCAAAAGAAAGTACATACTCCCATGTATCCAGTGTTAGCATTAGGAGGTGTGAGTAAACTTACACACTGAGAAGAGTGTACTGGAAGAAGCAACAGTCAGGTTTCAGTACAACATGCATTTCACTGACTACAACCCAGCTTCAGATATGAGACATATACCAATCTTCTGACTAACACAACAGTGTCCACAGCAAACAATCATGATCCCCACCTTGCAAAACTGAAATGCCTATGCCTACCTAACCTATCATTTTATAGCAGTGTCCTGAAATCACAGTGAGAACTGCAATTACCACACAGCAGGCTGCATGCAATTACTAAATGGTGGGCACCAATTGGTGCAGAGGCCATCACATGCACATGTGCAGATACCTACAAAAGCAGCCTGTACTTGCTGTGTACACATGCAATCATATCATTGCAGTAATTGGAGAGAGAGAGAGCGAGAGTGACAGACAGACAGACAAACAAACAGAGGCAGTTGGAGACACCAACCAGAATAAAAAAACAAAAAACAGAGGCAGTTGGAGACACCAACCAAAAAAAACAAAACAAACAGAGGCAGTTGGAGACACCAACCAAAAAAAAAAAAACGTCAACGGGTACAACAGACAGAGGTGAGAAATACAAAGGTAAGGTATGTAACAGAGATGTATTTGCTGGCATCCGAATGATGTGTCTGAAGGGTACTTTACATACTGTGAACCCTCCATATGTGGTAGCAGTCCATATCTATATGTATATGCAGATGTGCATAGGGCAAGGGACATACTGCAACTGTTAGTGAAGGTTGGACATATATATGTATTTGAAGGTTGCTATGTGCACATATCTATGTAGGTTGTAGTGTGTGGCATTGAAAACAGCAAGCAGTGCAGGTATATGTCATGTGGTGGCTAAATGCTGTGGGACTGAGTTACAGCCAGTGAGGTGTGCTACAGCTATATGACCTGAGGACAGCGAAATGCATTCTGCACAACACTGCAATATTATTACATAATTGTATGTCTCACAACTGTTTCATAATTGATATTCCCACCATGAAAAGTGGGCAGTATATGTGCCTATATGTGCATGTATATGTACAGCAATGGATGTTTACAAGTATATATATATATATATATATATATATATATATTTACATATATAAATATATATATATATATATATATATATATATATATATATATATATATATATATATATATATATATATATATATATATATATAAATATATATATATATATATATATATATATATGTATACATATATATATATATATATATATATATATACATATATGTATATATATATATATGTATATATACATATATATATGTATACATATATATGTATATATATATATATATATATATATATATATATATATATATATATATATATATATATATATATATATATATATATACATATATATAGATATATATATAGATATATAGATATGTAGATATATAGATATATACATATATAGATATATAGATATATACATATATAGATATATATAGAGATATATAGATATATACAGATATATATGGACAGCACAGTATGGTGTATGTTCACATTCCATGGTAACACTGTCTTGTGTGTTTCCTGTAGTTTGCACAGATTACATACCTCAGGCATAGGTATCTGTAAGTAGGGGCACACAGTACTGTAAGGTACACAAGAAATGCTCATCTGTGTCAGCATACATTTGTGTGTTGTATGAATGTCTGATGTGTGTGTAATGATGCCTGTACCATGTCCGCAATCACATGTGTGTTGCAGGGTTTGCGTGTGTACCTAGCAACATGTATACTCTGTTACAGCAGTATGCCAGCTATATTAACAACTGTGCACATATGTTAGGTAGGTGTATGGCATCAACGACTAGGGTGGGTTACTGGTTATACTGTAACTGTACTTCACATTCATTGCAATGGATGACATATTTCTTCATGAATTAGCTTGATATGTTCCCCCATGGCTGTGCATTGGATCCTAAACACTGTGCCGAGTACTGGTGTATACTGGTTTGTTATATGGAGTGTGGCAGGCACTGTCAGCCAGTTGTGGGCTGAGCATTGATATGTGGTATTGAATGTGTGTATCCTCTGACAGACGAACAGATGCTATATATGGCAGTTAACTGATATCTGTACTGTATAATATTAAGTGTGCCACATGACTTGCTCACACATATCATTTACTTGTCTTCCAGGCTTATGGCTCATCAAAGGAATCCCTCCAACACAGCTGCAGAGGAACAGGAAATCCACCACAGCCTGGTTCAGTACTATACCCTGCTGTTTTCTAGGGCCAGTCAGCACCAGCAGGAGCGTACTGCACTGTGGCAAGATCTTGTTCATCTGGTAAATGACATAGGCATGCATAACCGGACATATGAGCAGGTACGCCATCACTGCAGTGATTTATTTAGACATGTCCGACGGCATGCGTCTGATATCCATAGACAACAGCTTGCCACAGGTGGTGGGGTGGCCATACACCCCCCCCTCTCACCAGAGTGGAGGAACTGCTCCTAAGTGTTGTGGCTCCTGGCCTACAGCAGCAACAACATCACACATGTGTCATCATGGTGGCCGGAGCCACCCAGCATGGTGACATGGAGCATGCAGGTAACATGCCCTAGCTGTAGACTACTGTTACCTGTATTGTTAGATTATGCATATGTGAAATGTGTACTGTGTTTAGCAGTTGTGCTGCCTATTGTGTGCAATACTGATATCGTGAATGGTATCTGTACACCTATGCCTGTTGTTCTACTGTAGTTTAGCACACTCACAGCAGCAATGCCACAGTTGTGGCCACTGACAAACTGTGTCATATTCTTGTAGGTCCCTCTGGTGTGACAGCAGGGCAGACGACACATGCTGGTGAGTGTGTTAACACTTTAAAATTGGTATTGGAATGTGCATGTCATAGGTGAGGTGTAGGCCATGTACACATAACACACCTACGCATAATGCATGCTGTGCATGTTTGCTTTGAGACATTAAACATCTCAGTAAAGTCAGTAGCTGCCTCAATCACATGCAATGCATAGAGCATCAGACACAAATGTGGCAACACAGTACTGCACATTGGATAGGCATAGCTAACACACATGTACACAACATAACACGTTTGTCATACACAGTACACCTCAACATGCTACACATATTGTAACCGGACACCCGCTGCCAGGTCACACTTCATTATCCCACATGCCATCCACACACCACACATATTATACCTGAGGGGTAGGGGCCTAGCATGGGGCTGTGCAACACTCTTCAACACATAACACAGTCATGTTAGGCAATGCTCCCTATTGGGCACCTCACACACCCTTGTGCAACATGGCTGTGTAATTGTGAACTTAGCCACGGCACTGCGGTTCAGGTACAGCATGCTAGGCGGTGGTCTAGCATACTTTAGTGGCCTTGAGTCACATGATGCATGATGATGATGGCTAATGGTACTACACCCCATACAGTTACAATGGCCATGTCCAGAATTGGTATTCCATCATGTACACATGCACCACTCATCCAGTGTGTGTACATAGCATGCATGTGCTACACCTGTGTCCACAATTATCTGCTACAGACACAGACACTGCAATCAGACATGGAAATCCATGTGACACACAGATAACACATGCAGCCATGGTATGTATACGTGTGAGTGATGGTGCACAGGACATTGCAGAGCTTATAATACTTGCACAGAAATGTTGTGTCCTTGTACACATTGTGTTCCAGGATGTAGGCAATCACTGAACATGTACACACATGCACCACAGCCATGTACACTGTCATTAACTATGGCTGTCTACACTCACACTGCATGGACTTGATCAATACTTATTCTGCATGCTGACACGTGTGACGTGACTGTTTGCCTTGTGATACTGTCACCCACCTTCAACCACTATTGAGTATGTTTTGGATTGCTGTTGTGTGTGTGTGCATCTGCTGTAGTGAGGAGTGTACATGTGTTCCTGTGTTCCTGCGTTCCTGTGTTCCTGTGTGCATGTGTGCATGTGTGCATGTGTTCATGTGTGCATGTGTTCATGTGTTCATGTGTTCATGTGTGCATGTGTGCATGTGTGCATGTGCAGACTGTAAAGTGTATTTCCTGTCTTCCTTTCACAGGTGCTGAGTTAGGGGTTGGCGAAAGCAGCAGGTGACCTGAAGCCACTGCCACGGATAGTGGTGATGATGACACATGTATTTTGGCATAGGGAGATTTGACAGGGTCTGTCGGTCCGCCAATCGACAGTACACAGCGTTCAACCCCATCTATGCGCACACTCATACTGCCATTATATCCCTCACCACCAATGGCCATAGGCGAGGGACAGCATACAGTTGGCATTGACCAGGAGAGTGTGGTACCCATAGCACTTGCATCCCTTCACAGCAGCCATAGCCGTAGACCCAGAACGGTACCACATAGGCAGATGTCCAGGGGTTCTCGGGGGAGCACCACTGGTTGTATGCCCCTGGCAGGCATGCCCTCACAGGTCTTACGATGACCACTATGTTCCGGGCTGTAATGCAGACTCAGGCACGTATGGAATGGTACACCAGGCAGGGACTTAGGGCGCAGAGGGCACATTACACCTCTATCAAGGACGCATCCATGACCTTGCTGGTGCCATCCAGACTTACACCGAGGTCATTGACAGATGTTGGGGGGAGACAATAGATGCCCTCAACAACATGTCTTCCTTGAGCCAGGACCATGCGGGACGGTTGCGACGTCGATGTGGATGCATGCCAGCAACAGCTGGCAGTGGTTGCAGATGGCCCACAGTTCACAGCTGCTCCCGTAGTGGCAGTACCAGCTCCAGCAATGCTGGTGCTGGCCTGTCCATTGACCATCCCAGTAGACCATGTGCACATGGCTCTGGCCAGTCCCAGCAGGGACATGGGTCCAGTCATCATGCCTCTGCCTCTGATGACAGTACCCAGTCAGGGTTGGTACCCGATACTGTCCGTAGCACCCCTGCCAGGCACAGGTACTGTGTCCGTGGCCGGAGACAGTGATCTGTACAGCCTAGCAGGTACAGTCTGTGGCTGTCCCACAAACCACCGTATATGGCAGCCACATGGTAGAGCTGTGTGCATGCAGATACACACACATTAAGCAGACAACTAGGGCTCACACATACATACACACACACATTAAATCAACATTGGCCCATGCTGTACTGTTGCCCCTCACACACACACACACACACACACACACACACACACACACACACACACACACACACAGACATGTCGATTGGATGGGTCAATGTCAGGCTCTGGCAAACAACAAAGTGCCCTGTGCATATGATGATACCTGTGCCGCCTCCTGTCATCTGCATTATTGACGGAGGGACAGGATAACATGGTCCTGATGCACAGGATGACACTATAGCAGTGTAACAATAATAGCAAGTTGTCAACAAGGAAGTATAACTACATCCTTGTAGGTATATCTGAGCAGACATTATGCATCAAAGCTCTGATTGTCAATGTCGCATTGTTTACACCACTGTTAGGTTTGAGTATATATTATCCACCCATGTGCCACTTGGCTGATATGTGATGTGTTGCCAGCATGTGTTAGTGAGTGGACAGTACATGTGTGATGTGTGCAGTACAGATTAGCAAGTGTACATCTGTAAACATGGTGGGTGTGCACTGTCTGGATGTACGTGCATAGTGGACACATGGGACATGTGGCATATCCTGTTGTACACATTGTTAACATCTCATAGCATCTTTCAATGGCCAGTATGCATTCTACTACAGTTTTGTACTAACCTGGGTAGACGTGTGTATGACATGGGTTGACACTATGCTGTGGGTGATACCGTTAACATCTGTCAATGATTTGCGGTCTGGTAGTATACACAACCTCAACAGCATGACTATAAACAATCATTGGATGATGTCCTGACAAATGACACACAGTAGTAGGGAAACCAGTATCAATTGGATCCTTCTGGTGCTACACTATAACACTAACCAGTGGTAATGACCGCCACCCATTACTGTGACCACACCTGTGTGTCATATAACCCCCTTAGGTACATGCAGACACACTAGGGATGTGTCCATCCAAATCTGGGAATGCATGGATTGGCCTATAATGCATTCCCTGGATGGGACACATATCCTACACAAGAGTATCATACAGACAGATACCTGTTGTCTGATACATGCTGTATAGCAGTAAGCCGACTATGGCATAGTCATCCTCATATACTATACATACTGTCCCATCAGTACCACACAGGTGGTAGCCCTCGACGTGTATGTTGGGTACCATTGTGTACATACAGACCCATGTTATGTCATGTGTCCCTTGATATCCACATATCCATAGGTATTGTGGAGTCCCAAGGTATATCACATAAGACATTAGAGGCCTGAATGCATATCCACAAGGTAATCGTACACCTATAAAGACTGTCCATTCTTGGCAGACTTTGTTGTGTATGACCATGTCTGACATATACCCCAGGCATATACCCTCACTCACACTACTCTTAAGTAACTGTCATGGGTGTGTGTGCCACAGATGACCTTGGCCACAGAACACGACAGTGGACAGCTGTGTCACATACATACATATGTGACCTACGATCTGAGAAGCAGCGGCACAACCTGTCAATGGAAACAAATGTATTCATGTAGTGTGCAGGCTTCACACCTATGTACTGATTGAGGGCACAAGTACACATATATATTTGCCATGCAGATACCTGATATGTGCAGTGCACTTACTGTTGTCATCATACTATGTCATACCATGGGAAAAGCAAAACTCACACTGCATTGATACACACACATAGTCAGCATTTGTAAGATTCAAACCTCTACCTAACTATGTTATGATACTACAGAGAGACGTATTAACATGGTGCCCTATTTGCTTTACTGGTGGGTTTCTCTTCTCCTGCTGTATTTGTAGGATGGTGACATCATCAGACTTTCCAAAGAGGAATGTACCTCTTTTAGTGTGTTTTCAGAGTCTCCAAAAAGGACACTTCTTTCAAAGACAATTGCACACATACACACACTGTTTGCAGGATTCAAACCCCTACTTAACTATGTTATAATACTAGTGAGAGACGCATTAACACGACGCGGTATTTGCTTTACTGGCTGGTTTCTTTTCTCCTGCTGTATTTGTAGGATGGTGACATCATCAGACTTTCCAAAGAGGAATGTACCTCTTTTAGTGTGTTTTCACAGGCTCTAAAAAGGACACTCCTTTCAAAGACAATTGCACACATCCTCCCACACACACGCACTGTTTGCAGGATGCAAACCCCTACCTAACTATGCTATGATACTAGTGAGAAACGCATTAACACGGCGTGCTATTTGCTTTACTGGCTGGTTTTCCTTCTCCTGCTCTATTTGTAGGATGGTGACATCATCAGACTTTCCAAAGAGGAATGTACCTCTTTTAGTGTGTTTTCACAGTCTCCAAAAAGGACACTCCTTTCAAAGACTTTCCAAAGAGAAATGTACCTCTTTTAGTGTGTTTTCACAGTCTCCAAAAAGGACACTCCTTTCAAAGACAATTGCATATATGCACACACACCCCCACACTGTTTGCAGGATTCAAACCCCTACTTTACTATGTTATGATATTAGTGTGAGATGCTTTAATACGGTGTGCTATTTGCTTTATTGGCTGGTTCCCTTCTCCTGCTGTATTTGTAGGATGGTGACATCATCAGACTTTCCAAAGAGGAATGTACCTCTTTTAGAGAGTTTTCACAGTCTCCAAAAAGGGAACATCTCTCAAAGGAGACTGCACACCTACACCCCCCACCACACACACACACACACACACACACACACACACACACAGTTTGCAAGATTCAAACCCCTACCTAACTATGTTATGATACTGGAGGAAGACACATTAACATGGCACGCTATTTGCTGTACTGGCTGGTTTTCCTTCTCCTGCTGTATTTATAGGATGGTGACATCATCAGACTGGACATGGTGATGTGTGTACACTTTGTTTTATGCCATTCCGAGAATGGTCCATGTGGGTCAGCAGGTGTCAACAGCTTGAACAAGACCTCAGAATCCTTACCTTGTGTGATCTATCTGTGGACACATTGACATTCCATCATATGTCAACACATACTTATGCACAGCGTGTTGGTTTTGTGGATACTGCATGTGTCTGGGATGTTGATAAAGAGCTATTCAAAGTCTATGTGACACATGTGTAGATGTGTTCAATGATGTATGTCCTGGGTGGCTGCCTTGCAAACAGTCTAGCATATTTGGGAACCATGATCCGCACATGAACATACCACAGTTGGTAGGGTTGTGTGTAAGTCAGCTTCCAATAGCTCTGTTTATGACTGCAACTATGATGGACTCCATGACCTTGCAGATCAGACCTCATAGGCGTACTGGACTTGACTTCCCATGGTGTGTTGTGCACCAACACTTGTGGGAAGTGCCATATGTAGCTGTGACACATTCAACGGTTCCACATCCTGTGTAGGGGGTGAGGCTCAGCTGACTGTTCAGGTGCATGATCTGTTTGTTCTGTAGTTTGTGCATGACACATATTGGGAATCGATGTATTCCACCTGCTGCCATGATTTTTGCAGTGGGGGTAGCTGCTCATCCATTCTACATGTGATATCTCCTGGTATGTTGATGTGGACTATTGTCAGTGGGGGATGGGTATGTACATATGGGCCTGTCTGTCATGATGTCGGCATTGTCACTCAGGTACAGCTGGCCCTGACTCAGGACATATATGGGTGTACATTGATATTTATGACATAGCTGGAGGTGGTGTCATGATTCAGTCTGGACTCCTTCTCAGCTACTCTTTACAAAACACCAACGAACATGAGCACTAATCCCTGTTATACTCTTTTACATGCTTAACACCCTACTGATCCTTTGTGATCAGGCTACAGAGTATGTCATGATAATATCCTGGCATGTCCAGGGGTCTGTTTTGTGTGTACTCTTCAGTCCAGCTGGTGGATGTTGTGATATTGACACAATGTCACATCTGCCTCATGTACACAGACAACCCTCTCCTCCTCTCAACAAACTCAGATATATGTGTGAGATGCAGCTATATAGACATACAGGGAGCTGAACTCTCTCGACCCTTGACTGGCACAGTCTATCAGGTGGTGAAAGTAACCACACACACCACATATCAGTCTCACATATCCTCTAGCAACAGCACTCAAACCAGATTAGCACACATAGACATACTCGGATGCTGTAAATGTACTCTACCTAAGCAGCAGAAACCTCCAAAGCAGACACACACACACCTGCTACCCCACTACAATACCCACATATCACAATGTTCACAATGTCAGTGTGCCACACAGTCACTGCCCTTCGGGCTAAACAACACACCTAATACACTTGTAATAGGCGACACTTATTGTCAGACACACTGACATATCACTCACCAGCCCTAACAAGGGAATAATCACTTTTGGCTGTCTGTTGGGTGCCAGGATCTGTTGCATAACACAGGCAGTCAGGTCACTCCAAAGCAAGTACAAGACTGGCACCATCATTGTCCATGCTGGTGTGTATAACCTCAGACGTTACTCCCTGGACCACATGACATGATACATGGAGGAGCACTCTGATCATGTAGCCCAGGCCAGTATGACCCTGACCTTGTCTAGCATCTTACACCCACCAATTATGATGTCACAGTATACGGACACACATATCACATTTAACAGTTGCCTAACAAATTTGTTTCATTCATAGGGGATACAGTGTCTGTCAGCGTATGGTGACATGCTCAACATGCCACGTAGCTTCACTATGGACAGCTTGCACCTGTCACCCTTGGACTTTGGAATGCTGGCTAAGGCTCTTGCTACCACCATAGTGCCTTTTCTAAGCAGGGCTCAGAAGACAAACCCACCTCCATAGACATTACAGGTTAAATGAAACTAAGGGTAATGCTGCTCAACAACAGTTGTGTTAACCTCATATTGTGGCCACTCAGGACTCTCCTCAGTATGGAGGATAGCAATATCTGTGCACTGACAGACACCTGGTTCAGGCTCGCTTATGCACACCAGCACTACCAGGTTATGTTTCATACCATGCTGTCTGACAACAAGACTTGGAACAGACAACACAACTAGGGGGAGTATCCATATACATCACAGATACACACACCTCCAGGTTAGTAGCACTGCACAAAGCATCACAGACCATACAAATACAACTACCATTGTGCAATACTGCCTTTCAGTTTGTTGCCTGCTACAGAACACACTCCCAAACTCAGGAACCACACTCAGCTTTCATGGGAACTATGGAGAATATGAAGGTCTCCACAAACACCATTATATTGTGTGACTTCATATACACAAATATTGACTGGGGATACTACTCAAGCCCCGACACCCTCACCCAACAGTCACTACAATTTGTGGACTCATATGCTATGGCACAAGCAGTCAGCACAGCCACAAGGGGGAATACATATTGGACCTGATCATCGCCAACATGGGGACTCTATGTTCCACACCAGCGATATACCCCTCATTGGTAAGGTCAGAACATACATGTATCTCACAGGACATACATATACCCTCCACACACCCATCCTGAGTAATCTTGGTGAACTTCTCATGAGCCAACTTCTCACATCACCGAAGCAAGGTGGTATCCTTCAGAGATCCTGAGACAGTGGCACATACGGCTCACACTGCTGCATCCTTTACATACACATTCTATGGACACCTAGTGGACTGCATGGATTGTGCTATCCCAAATAACAACAGGACCCACTACTACAATGGCAGGGGACCTGTCTGGTAGACCCCAGCCATTAATAAGCTGTACAACATCAGGAGGAAGCTACTACATGATAGAGCACAATCCCAGACTGGGAAGGCATCTGTGATCTGTACTAGCAGACAGCTACAATCACTCATGGACTTTTCTAAGGGCTGCTTCTACCAGACATTTGTAACAGACACGCAGGACTATCACACAGCCTTCTTCAGTTATGTCAGGAACCTGGGTGGACACTCAGTGATATGCTGTGAGTTACTGTATACTGACTAAACCTACCCTGAACCCACTGGCATTGCCTACATCCTGGCAAACAGGTTCAGTGCAGATGTCTCCCACCCATCTCCCCTAAGGAGCAACTATCCATACCAACAGAGTATAACCTCCCTGACATCACACAGTAACAGGTGAGTGCTTCCCTCCCCACAGCATACATCACAGTATCAATGTGACTAGATGGTGTCCCAGCCTGCATCATACATGAGCATCATGACAGACACAACCCTCACATTACATCACTGTTCAATATCGAAGTTACCACAGGATATGTACCCAAGGAATGGCATATTGCGACAGTGGTCCCGCTCCACAGAGTTGGTGCCACAACAGACCACAGACAATATTGCCCTATAAACCTATGTAACCTGTTCTGCAAAGCTATGGAGCGTATTGTCATAGGACTCATACACATAGACATCAGGAACCTACAGACACTGCGTCCTACACATTTCAGCATTGCTGTGGGCAGATCTTACCTCTTGAACCTGTTTGTATTCTTTAAATGGCTAACAGGTCCATCAACATAGGGACGACTGTCCACACAGCCTACCTGAACCTTGCAAAACCCTTCAATACAATAACCCACTGGACCATTATGCATAGGCTCACCAGCGTCAATATGGATACATATCTCGCACAATGGATTGATACCTAGATCAGGGATAGCACCCACATGGACAGAATTGCAGGTGCCATATCTGACTATACACCAGTTAGACATGGCATCCCACACGGCTTGGTCCTGGAACCTCTCTTGTTCAGTATATGTTTGTCTTACGTACAGGCTACCACAGGGGGAATATGGCTGAACATATTTGCACTTGACTGCAAACTGGGTGCCATGATCAACTCTCCAGCTGCCACATGCATACTCAATCAGGGTCTCACAGAGATGGATGACTAGTGCCTGAGCCATGGCCTACAGCTAAATGCCATTAGTTGCATAGTCATCCCCTTTGGGAGTAACAACATGCCCACACATTACCACATAGGTAGTACTCCATTACATACTGTAGGAGTTGTTAGGGGTTTGGGGACATGACTTGTTCGTACTGTCGCCTTTAACATTCACGTTGCCAAAGTGGTTGGACACACCTTCTATGTGGGCCACCTTATCCCATATGGCTTCACATCTAGATCGAGTGAGGTCATTGTGCCCCTATACTTATCACATCCATGCTTGGTTACAATGCCACATTTGGCGTGTACCTTACCTGACACCTGCAGTAACTGTACTGGCCACGGAAGGTCCTCACCAAGCAGATCTAGGGACTCACACAGATGCCCTGCATAGTTCAGATGCAGTAACTCCAGCTCTACTCAGCCGCTTACCACCTACTCAGATATGATGTGTGCCTGTTGTTTACAGATATACCCAACCCAAAATTACTGGACATGCTCCACCTCAGGATATCCAACTCCCTTGGAGCTACACACACTCCAGGGATGTATACCTCAGCACAGATGTTAATAGGACATTGTGGAGGGACAGATTCTTATCCCAGAGGCTCCACTCACTACAGAATGTAATCCCAGTTTCACATAGGCAGAGCCACCCACTGACCACCTACTGGAGACATCTTGATGACTGTATGGGTGATCGTATATTTACCCCTGGGATATCTTCTGTGTCCCTGCTAGACAGAGGCACACTAGCCTAAACATACATGGGCTATCTTGTGTGACCCACTATTCACACACACAGTGTAGTAATCTGACAGGGTTGCGAATGTCAAACACACTCTGGCTAGGCTTGTACATGCCCTAGGGCAGATAGCCTAGTATCAACCTCTGAACCTATGCTAAAGTTCAAGATGAACAATGTTTATTGCTGATACTTTTTGCAGGTCTTTATCATCTTTGCTTTACCAGTTTCCATGAACAACTTCGGTATCTGCAGAACATATTTGATTATGACAGGGTTCCACTATATTATAGATGTGTCTGTTGTCATATAACTGTGTGCACAAGGTGGATTGCTGTATAGTCACAGGTTCCTGGGTTAACACATGCAACTGCCAGATATGCGTGGCCCACTGCTGTACTCAGACATGGCCTAAGTGTGTGAGCATGCCCAGTTCTGCCATTCCATGCTTTCTTGCCTGACATTTGTCTCATTTATTCAAGTGTGTGAGCATGCCCAGTGTGACCCTTCAGTATGTTGCTATCTGAGGTCCACTACATTTGTTGATGTGTGTGAACATGACCAATATTAACATTTATACTGTGTGTGTTGGAAGTCAGGTTCTGTTCTAACTGCAGGACTCACCTTTGTGTCATAACTCAACAAGGATTATACTGTGCCTGCAGGGTTTCCATGGAATACTTTGCATAGACTTATCAACATTCCATCATACAGGTGGACCACTGCAATACTGTCATGGTTTAGTGATTCAGTACTTTGGCTATAGTGCACAGTATCCTGGGTTCAAGACCCATCACTGCTTTATATTTTCATACTGAGCAGACCAGACTGCTTAAGGGCCTGTTAATTAAATATGAACATGTTGGCTTTTGTTCAGCTATGCCCTACTTAGACCAGGCTTGTCCAACATTGCTCAATATTCACCAACATTGCTGGACGTTGCCCAGTATTACTGAACATTGACCACAGTTGTGCTAGTTGGTGTGTGCGATTTTGTTTGCATATACTACATGGTGGTAATTGCTGTTTAGCACTGCTTTATATTGCTTAACACATGGCATTCATGCCTTAGGTGATGCTGCAGGGCTGCCTATGTCGGATGCACATACTACACTCCCTGCACATGTTTGAAAGCAGGTAGTGTCAACTTAGGCATCCCTTTTACTTTATGTGTGAGTCGGAGAGAGGTATCATTTCCAGAGTTCCTACTGAGCCAGTGTATGTACTATGCGTTGCCTCTTTGCCAAGGCCAAAGCATACTGGGCATGCCTCCTGAGTCACACTCTGCCTGTGATGACCTTGGTAATGGTGGGGGGCTGTTTGGCCCAGGCCTATGCTTGTCCTGTTGCAGCTGTTTTCGTGGGATCATATTATGTAGCATAGCACATACCATAACAATTTGGGTACATGTAGTTGGTGAGTACTGCAAGGCTCCACCAGATGTGTCCAGGCACCGGAACCATGACTTGAGCAGCCCAAACACACACTCTATTACATTACGTGTTTGTGCATGTGCCTCATTATGGTGTTCCTGTTCAGGTGTGTGTGCATTTCTGATGGGTGTCATCAGCCATGTCTCCAGTGCAAAGCCAGCATCCCCCACTAGGTGACCATGTGGGATTTCCCCAATGGCAAATGTCTGGTACAGCTGTGTCAGATGCCAGATATGGGAATCATGGTAGCTTCCAGGGCAGCCCACACACACATTCAGTATTATGCCCTGGGCATCACACATGACCTGGCAGTTGATGGAGCGGAAGCCCTTGCGGTTGAAGTAGACCCTACCCCGCTCGCCAGCTGGTGCTTTGATGCATATGTGCATGCAGTCTATTGCACCCACTACCTCAGGATATTCCACTATTTGCTGGAAGAGATGCATATTGCTGGCCAATACCTCACAGGAATTGGGGAAATATACATGATCACCGACATGTGCTGACATGGCATCCAGAAACTGGTGTAGTACCCTGGATGCTGATGCCTGTGATATCCCCATCATATCACCAGTTGGTCTCTGGAAGGTACCTGTTGCTAGTATTCTTAGGCCAACACATACCTTGGTTTCCACTGGGATGGGTTCCCCTCTGTTGGTTCTGTGTGTGAGGCGTGGCCTGCACCGCTCAACAATTTGCTGCAGGAGGTCCCTGTACACTCTATAGCGCTCCACTATCTCCAGCTCATGTAGCCCCTGGTAGGTTACCCTGGGCCTGTACACTCTTCTCCATCTCCTCACTGTGGGTTGTCCTGCAGCATTTCCATTGTCACCACCCTCAGCATGTTGCATATGTCGCCTTATAACAGCAATGGCAGCCCCTAACATTTATTTGTCTCAGTAAAGCTTTTTCAGTTTTCACTTCTATTAGCTTACTGTAGTGTCTCTTGTGAGAAACATAATGGACTGTTGTTTGCAGAGTTTTAAGTGCTAGGCTGGGCTGGGCTAGTGTACTGCCTGTGTAATTGCCTGATTCTGATTGTTTTCACCTGCTAGCTCTGCTAGTACTCCCTGGTAGCTTCCTACTATTTGTTGTGCTTCCTTTTTCCTTTCTGTTTCCTCAGGGGGGAGCGCCGCGCACACAAGCGCAAACACGTGCACAGCTGCTAACATGCGTGCACACGTGCTTACACGGACTAAAACTTGCTTATTCGGGTTAAAACACGTGCACACAAGCGCAAATGCTCTTACAACTCCTTAAAAAGCCTTATACATGCTTACTCCGGCTTAAACACGTGCACTCAAGCTTACACGCAGGCACACTGTCTTACTCGGGTTTACACGCGCGCACACACGCGCATACCCATTCAGCAAGAAACTTTGGTGTTATCCACAGCATACACCTTCCATTTCTTGCCTTTCCCTAGCCTACCTGTTGACACACCTCTTTCTATGATGTATAAATGACAGCTGACACATGCCACTCTGCTCCAATGAGCGTCACTTCTTTCATACATACCCCCCTTGTGATGTCACCTATCTTCTACTCTGTTACTCCCCATATCCTACTCCTACACTCCACTGACTGTCCTCATTTGCTATGTAAACTTGTGATTCACTATACTAACACTCATTTACATAGGATTGCCTACTAATGCTTGGTTACATGTCTTAGACTGAGCTTCCCCCCTTAGCAACCGATACTCGGTGGCCATGTTGTCTTCAGCCTGCCATTCCCTTGCATTGTACATTAACAATTTCTATAAATTCCACATTTGTGTGTTTTAATTTTTAGTATTCTGAGTTTTAGAGCACAGCCCATTTGCGCGGCACTGCGCTATGCTTAAATGTCGGAAATCGGCAAAAACAAAATTATTTTTATTTTTATATTGCACCAGGAAACATTTCCAATGGCCATATATTTGGCCATTGGCATGCTTCCTGCACTGGATGCAACCTGTATTTGGAGCTGTCATGGCTCAGTTTTGCTATTTGCAGAACGGTACTCAGTTGTCAACTGAGTACATTTCTGCAAATAACACTGCTCTTATTCAGACAGGTACGGGTTTCCTGAATTGCAAATCTACCTCATTTGCATGCCTTTCGCCTGCAATTGAGGTAATTTGCATATCCCTGCCCTGTCCATGTAAGATCCATTTTAGAAGCTCTCTTACACGCCCCTACAGGCTGTTCCTGGATCGCTCGTCGGACATGATGGCTGCATGGAGTCTTACTCTACTCTTAGACTCCATGCAAGTATCGTGAATCCGGCCCCTTGTGTTTGGGAATTTTGTTTTTTTTTTTGCATAATAATAATAATAATACATAATTTCTTTCTTATCCTCAATAGTCCACTTTATTGTCTTTATGACTCTTTTTTGGCCTATCTACTTCCTTCTGCAATGGGAGGGGGGGCATCCTCCCCCTGGGCCTGGCCTGGCCCAGCCCCATTGTAGGAATGTTTCTATATTTTGAGGAATCTGCAATGTCATCTTTTCCAGTCCTGGCACCACTGTGTCTGCCAGGATTGGGCATTTTTCTTATCCTGGGTTTTATGCACACAGCTCTCTTTTTTTAATTTTTCATCTACTTCTGTCCATGATATATGCTATATAAGTACAGTCTATAAATCAGTGTCATCTTGGTGAGATTTTGTGAAAACAGGGTATGCCTCATGAAGGTACTCACCAAGACTTGAGGATGAATTAAATTTCAGAAGTAATACTCTCCTTTACTTGCTGACTAATCATTTCTCCTTTTGGATTCCACAACTTATCCAGAGAGATTGTACTGATGAAGTTCAAAACATTTCTGAACATAGATGTTTGAGTCTGTCTCCTGCTTATTAAACAGTAGTCAAAATCATAGGAGAATGACATTTGGCTTAATGCTTAGGGACTCCACACTAGTGAGGTAGGAGGCATGGACTGATGGGAACATGCAGGGGTCCTATAATTAGGTGTTATGTGATAAGGTTTTTTTTAATAGCACATTGGACATTTAGGAATTGTAGGTCACCATAGTATTTAACTAGTCTGGAGATGTTTTTTTAGGAATATGGAGATACCACGGCCTTTACTGCCTTCACAAAAATGATGAGTCTGAATGTGTAGAAGGCAGTGAAACTCTGAAATGACAGAGCTCTCTCATCAGTCTTGAGCCAGGTCTCTGTGACAATGCGCCTGTCACTGTTTTCCAGAGTATACAATATCTGTAGGGAGTGGAGTTTTTTGTTTTTGAGGATCCTTGTGTTGAGCAGCAATATCTTTATGTTCCCTGGATTCTGTTTTATGTTGGAAACCTTAGAAGATGCTGCTACCTAAAAAAGGCACTATAGGATAGACAAGGGTTTAGCCAATATAGCCTTGGGGGATAGGTACAGGCCTTCCCTGGCAGTGCATTTAGGGCTGTCTGCCATCTCTTCCCATGCAGAAATATTTTGTACCCCCTCTGAATGATACCAAAAATTAAACCCATTTTTGAAGTAAATCTTCTTTTGGTATTGTAACATCACTCTTGGTGATGGTAGACTGCTTCTCGAGGTTAGAGTCATACCTGCCTCAGACCCATACTCTTGAGAGATCCATCATGTCCTTCTTCAGATGGTCATGGGCAGTATGTCTCAAGTCTTTTATACTCATGTGCACTATGACGGTGTCATTTGTACTTGTGATACAAAGACTTGGATGTAGGTGTAATGGGGCGAATCCTGGCACCTTATAGGTAACCGTGACCCTCTCCTTACACAGCCTGTAAAGTGATACATTGGTTTGTCTCACTATGGAGTTACCTATGACTAGGATATTGTACTGTGTGGAGGTTTGCCTTATAGGCTTTCAGACTGAGTCAGTGCGATTCTTAGATCTGTGTTTCATGGTGGGTGCTGGCTCTGATGTGTTTGAGAGTTTGTAAAGGTTGCTGACAATACACATTTCTTAAATTACATTTAGGACATCTTTTTGGTTTAGATATGTCACTTTAAGAGCTTCAGCATATGCGGGTCAATGTGTTTCATCTGAGCTTTTTCTAATGGATGTAGTGTGGTGTTTTGTGGTACTGACAGTCTGCTTGCTTTTGTGTATTAGCCTCATTTAAGAGTTTTGCATTTAATCACATTATATAACTTTATCTGTCAGAAACTGTCAGCTGGTTGTCAATAAACATGAGACACTTGCTACACTGTCTCATAATGCCCATTTCAACCAAGCTAGCAGCAGAAAGAGATGGGAGTTACAAATCCATGGCTGCAGATGCCTACTAATATGGGCTAAAACAAGGTGGTGAATCGCACCTAGGAGGTTTGAAATTCATTTATTGGAGTGTTATCTGTCTGATAGAATAATCAAAGTATCCACATTAGAAACAGTGCGCATGATCAGAGTCTGATCATTCAACTACTGAGAGAGAACATTCCAGCTCTTAGGTAAGGTATACATTTGGTAAAGTATACATTTGGGGTATATTAATGTGTGGATAGAGAAAGTTTGGTTTGAGAACCACAATAGGTAGGAAGCCAAACAATTTGTCTAAACTGCTTTTGAAATATCCTTGGCATGCAACAATTTACCACTGCTTAACTCTGTGGTTTATATAACTATAACTGGGAGGAGGATTTAACTAAGGTTCCTAAGACATAATTCAAAAGTGGAAGCATCTGTGCCTGGTGAATACAGCATTGTGCAGAGCTAGGCAAGACATCACCACCTACAATTTAAACTAAGTGGAAGAAATGAAATAATCAGTAAGACAGTAGCCAAGACAGTGATGTCTACCCTTCAGAACAGCAGAAAATAACTCCCTGCCACTGAGTTAACCACTGCTGCCCTCAACAAGTTTACATTTAGACTATGAAAATAACTGAAAACTTTGTACTAATGAAATAATAATGTGCAGAAGTTGGGAAATCAAGTTTTAGACATAGGAAAACACATTAGCTAGATGGAGATGTTGTCAAATTAATTTGCAAAGCAGAACACTCAGTTTAATAAAATGTAGGATCTGTAACCTACACAAGTGACCAAGTGACAACGAAATGTACAATATTGAGAATTTTAACTAAGTTGTAATTTAATATGAAAAGAAATGATAAAAGAGCAAACGCTCATGAAAAAACACTTAGATCAACTAGAATGGGTTACAGTCAGAGACTCTAAACAGCCAGGTGACTGTTCAGACTCAAGACCAACAAGTTTAACTGAACAACCTGTATAAATGGGATTTGTGTCATTCGATCGAATGTCCTGTATCATAACACTAGAATCCAGAAT
>NC_056726.1:1153458608-1153543608 GCF_019279795.1 Protopterus annectens | reverse complement strand
CTTTTAAAATATTGCTCCTACAAACTTAGAATTTTTTTTAAATACCAGGTTTCCAGAATGCAGCTTTGCTGCCTCACCCCCCCCCCCCCCCCAGGGAACAATACACATAGTAAGTCATGCAGACCTCTCAACCTCTTAGGGAAAGACATCTGGACAAAGGCATAAATAATGGAGGGAAGAGACCAGAAATAGTGTCACTGTTGCTCTTACAAACTTAGAAAATTTTTGAACCAGAGGTTTGCAGCAAATGTAATATTCATTCTGTGTTCAACATTCGGCTCCCCTTCAGTTTCCCTAGCTACATAGTTGCCTTTTCGTGTAGATTTTCATGTAGATTCAGGGCTTTTAACATGGTGAAACTGCAAATGAGGTCTGAACGCATTAAAATTGCTGAATCCCAAAATGTTGAATCCCTGTGGGGATATTCACATTGTGTAAGCATTCCCTCAGTGTTTGTGTTTTATGTTGTTCGGATGGCAACTGTGCTTGTTTACATCAGATGGATGTTTCAGGTTAGATGGTGGCAACTGTGATTGATTACATCAGGTGGGTGTGTCAAATTAGAGGGCTAGCAACTGTGATTGCTTACATCAGGTGGGTGTGTCAGGTTAGAGGAATGAAAACTGTGATTGCTTACATCAGGTGGGTGTGTCAGGTTAGACTTACAAAGTGTGTTGCGTTTAGGTCTGTCATGCTTGGAAATGCAAAGAAGCAGTCCACAATAGGCTTCTGTTTCATTAACATCCAACCTCTTCTTTGTCACAAATTGTGTTTTCTTTGTCAGGTTTGTAGTATTATTTATACTAAAAGAAAATAAAAGAAATAAAAAATGAGAAATATTTGAAATGAGGAAAAACAATCTAGGACATATACACAGTAGAAAATGTTAGTACATGTGAGATGTGTCTACATAGGTCTGCATTTCAACTCTCACTCCAATACACCTTTAGAAAACAGGATGGATGCCTTATCCCCTTTGCCACGCAAACAGTTTTGTACCACAGAACTGACATTCTTCACACAACCAGCTATAACAGAATGTACACTGATATCAAAACATAAAACTGTTATTTTCACGCACGTATTATTATATTTTGACTAAGTACACTTAGTGAGCATACAACCTGCTATGATTATTGCTTGCATATTTTACGTTCTGTCTTACCTTTTTGCGTTTCCTGGTCATTTATCAGTTATCTGCCCAGTACTCTGAGAGATGCAATCTGTAAGCCATGCTACATCATTAGCCTTAAAATGTGTGAGGATATTAACTGGCAATTATATGATATGCATTTGCCAACAACTGAATGTCAGGTTGGATGGCACAAACAAGCATAGACTGTTCTTTACACTTATGGCACATACAAGGTTACAACTGTTCTGTTGGAAGGGGACAAATCTGACTTACTGTTATGGCACATACAAATATAGACTGTTTTGTTACAAGCAAAGGTGAATTGTTGTTATGGCACAAGCAAGGATATGTTGCTCTTGTTACTCTCCTTGTTTTGTATCCTTCCTGTTATATGATCATGTGAGGATTGTGAAGTCAGAAACTGCAATGCTTATCATTACTTTCTAACTTCTCTTCAATAATTTTCTAGTACAAATGTATGGTGCTAAACTGAGAGCATGCAGTGGTCATCAGTACTTTTGAGAGGTATGACTATGTGAATCTTTCATGCCTGAGGCCTACTATTTACAAATAGACATATATGTCAGATAAGTCTCTGCTGTCATGTGTTACTGTAATGTTTGTACAAATCTCCCACCTTGTACTTGCTTACTGTAACAACTGATGAAATACAAGGATATGCCATAATATTATTAAACAATACATTCCAGGTTCGGGCCTTACCTTGTAAATGCAGCAGTTGCCACAGTGTTAGTCCATGGCTGACTCTGTCTAATTCAAGCAGTACACAGACAATATATGGGGAGGTAAAGGTTGTATGGTTGTATGAGTTGCCTGATGTCAATGTTACTATATGTGTGTGTGAGTAGGAGGAAGGTTTACTGCCCATAGGTGGTGAGTGACTGTACTATGCATTGTCTCTTAGCCAATGCAAGAGCATACTGAGCTTGCCTGTCTGTCTACACCCACAGCAGCTGGGGACTCCCCCTCTGACTCCTTATCTGCCTGTGGCTGTGGTGACCTTGGTATTGGTGGTGGGATGTGTGCCCCTTCCCCTTGCTGAACCTGCTGCAGCTGTTTCCTCAGGATTATGTTGTGTAGCATTGCGCATAATGTAACATTTTCTGTACATGTCTATGGATTGTACTGCAGGGCTCCCTCAGATGTATCTAGGCTCTAGAACTGTCACTTCAGCAGGCAAAACACATGCTCTATGACATTTATGGTTTGAGCATGTGCATCAATATGGCGTTCTTCCATGGGTGTGTGTCCATTCCTGATGGGTGTCATTAGCCGTGGTTCTAGAGCTTAGCCTGCATCCCCCAGTAGATGACCCTGGGGGAAATCCCCTCTAGCAAGCACCTGGTACATTTGGGAGGTGTCAGATATGTGAGTTGTGGTAACTGCCAGGGTTGCCAGCACACATGTTCAAGATGATTGCCTTTGCATTACACATGGCTTGACAGTTGATAGAGTGGTAGTCTTTTCTGTCAGTGTAGAGCCTACGCTGTTCCCCAGGTGGTGACTTCATTTCCATATGAGTGCAATCTATGGCATCCAGTACTGCAGGGTAGTGCACTACCTGTTACAACTTTTGTATTTCTCTGGCCCTCACCTCAGAACTACAGGGAAAGTATATGTGCTCACAGGCATGTTGGAGCATAGCATCCAGGAACTGATGGAGGATCCTGGGTTCTGATGCCTGTGACAACCTCATCATGACCACTGTTGGTCTCTGAAAGGTACGTACCAATACCAGTAGCTAATATTATAAGAGCTACACATACCTTAGTCTCAACATGGATGGTTTCCCCACAGTTGGCTCTGGCTCTGAGTTGAGGGTGCCAGATGTTCTAGAGTTCCTGTACTATGCCCCTATCCACAATGTAGTGCTCTACAATTTCCATGTCATGTAGATTGTGATAATTTCTGTATGTGGCACAGTCTGACATGTGTGACTGCCTCCACCATATTGCCAATTCACTGCATCAGATGGATGATACTTTGGAATGAAGGGTGTGTGTGATGGATCAAGGGGTGACAGTCCTGGAATGAGCAGTGTCTGTGATGGAATGTCTGCTGGGAGGGGAATGGCATCCTCATGGGCATAGGTCAGCCACATCATCTGCTGTCAGCAAATGTGGTAGTGACTGATCATGCTCCCATAGTGGCAGTAATTCCGCTGCTCCGTCAGTGAGTTTGCTGTCCACACCCAGATGTGGCAGGACATGGGGTCATGGTCTTGGGTGTGTGTGTTAATCCTCAGGTGGGTGAGTTCTGCAATGATGCCTCAGTGGGGGATTGTATCAAAGCCCCTTGGACAAGTCAAGATAGGCTGTATGTAATGATTTGCAGACATCATTCAAGTTCAGGTAGCAGCACTGAATCTGACCATGGGCTTGGACATGCAAGTGCAACTCCTGGCCGAGCCAGTTCTTGTTGTCAGGGATGAGAATGGTGAACTGCCACTTCTACAATGCATGACTCACACCTGTCTGACAGACTAAGATGTAGAGCTAGCACAGAGCCTGGTTGGGTTCATGCAAACACTCACACACCAGTTTCTCCTGAAGGACCCCTACAGGCACACAGTCAACACTCACTCACTCAATTTGCCTCACTGGGCCATTTGTTGTTTTATTCCAATGTCTGTTGTCTTTTCTTTCCTACTCACATGCACTCACTGACCTTGTGTGTCAGCCTAGGCTTCCTGACACCCCCCCCACAACACTTTGTATAAGTGATGATAATGTACCATATCCCTGTTTTCTATCTCTTGGATTTAGGGATACCAAGCTAAGTCTGATGCTCAGGGTGCATAGCTAACTTAGTGGCTAGCATATATGCATTTGTGTAGTTGAACTGGTCATTGTATCTTTGACTTATACTGGCCTTTGAAAGTTAGATAGTTGATAGCATCAGACTTTCACAATGTTATAGTGAATGCTCTTGTAAGGGTGTCAGAAACTGCAATGTGTATCATTACTTTATAACTTCTCTATTTAATTATCTTTCAGGACAAATGTATGGTGCACATCATAAGTCACTCCACCGTATTTAGATGTTAGGATTATATGACAGCACTGGAATTAGACCTCATCAGAACAATAATATAGTATAATGTTCTGTTTTGCTTGTACCTCTAGAGACACATGCAGCAGCTGGAGACACCACATGTCTTTCTCAGGAAGATAACACAGGGCTTACAAACAATGCCATGATGTATGCAGATAGATTAAAATCCATGTCACTGTCATCTCTCTGGTATAGGATGAGGCAAAGTCTTCCTGGCCTCTAGGCCAG
This sequence comes from Protopterus annectens, assembly GCF_019279795.1. Taxonomy (NCBI): domain Eukaryota; kingdom Metazoa; phylum Chordata; order Ceratodontiformes; family Protopteridae; genus Protopterus; species Protopterus annectens. The sequence continues at coordinate 1,153,539,170 of NC_056726.1, read as the reverse complement.
TGTCTGACCACAGCCTGGTGGGATGACTGATATCCAGACATCTGATATAGCTGATGATATCAGCAGTTTCTGTTGAGAATATAATAACAGTGTTCCAAATACTGTGGTAGAAGGCTCTCTGTAATGTCAAGTAAGAAAACACACATACAGTTGACTGCAGTTCCACATAATGTGGTAAATGGCTCTCTGTAATGTCAAGCAAGAGAGCACACACACACACACACACACACACACACACACACACACACACACACACACACACACACACACACACACACACACACACACATATACACAGTTGACTAGTGAGAATAGAACCCATACTTATCTAAGTGCACATACTACAGAACACAGTACTTAATGCAAACACCACAGCACATGTCTGAGCTTTGCAAGACTATATCTGAACTTATAATTCATTACATCAGCAGCCCATGTGTGTGTCAAGATGTTGGCAAGCCTGCATAGGTTCATAGCTTCATAGGTTCATGTGAGGCTACTAGCATAATGGTCCTAGGTTCATAGGAGGCTACTACACTAATGGCCCTAGGGTCTTGTCAAGCCTACACAAGTTGTACCATTGTTCCTTTATAGATCGAGATATGTAGTCCATATTTGTGAAGCCATGATCAGCACTTGTTGACCATGTGTAAGAGTGACACAGGTGAAACCCCTGGAGTAAATCTATAATTTCCCATGCAATTGTCCCATTTACCTTTAAATAGGGTTACTGAGGAGCTAAGTTTCACATGTATTGGGAGTTTGTTCCATAGGAGTGGCAATCTCTGGGAGACATATCTGTCTATCCAGCATGTCCTGCTGATGTTGCAGGCTAGGGTAAGGTCCCTAGAGTGAGTGAGTCTTGTCCCGTGTGATTTGAGGAGGTGCAGTATTTCCTTTAAGGCAGGTTGTGGGACTGCTCTGTAGGCCAGGCACAAGCTGCCTGTCAGCAGCCTGTAGGATACAGCGTACACTGACAGGGTTTCAATCTTTCCATGTAGGTCATATTTTGGAGGCCCTAGATTTTCTTAGTGAGAAACATCTGAGGTCTTTTTAGCTGCTGCAGGTGTCTGTTAATGTACATGCAAAAGGGAGCATTGTACACTTTGACTGGTCTAATGAGGGATGAGCACAGTGGAGTGATAACATCCTTGATCTTGGATGCTCTGCCCTCACTTATGAGGTGTGCAATGTAAATGGCATTCATTACCACAATGGACACTTGATGATCAAAGGAGAGGTTGCCATCTACCTTCATTCCCAAATCTCTCGCCATTGGGTTATAACATAGGGGGGTATTATTAATAGTGTAATTTGCATGGACTTCTTTGCTGAAAGGGATAATAGTGCATTGATTTGGGTTAACTTTAAGTCTGTGACTTTGGCAACAATCACTTATGTATGTAAGCACATTTTGTAGTGTGTTGACATTGTTTGGGGATTCAATTATTGCACTCAGTTTGTCATCTTCAGCAAACTTGTGAAGCCACAGGCCATCTTTATTCCCCTGATTTTCTGAGGAATAAATTCCAAAGAGTAGCGGCCCAGCACAGAACCTCATGGGACACCACTGGTAACAGATCTGCTGGTAAAGGTGGAATCCCCACCTACCTATGTATGCATTCTGTTGGTGAGCCAGTTGGCTACTCATCTAATGATGTATGTGTTAACCCTCATGTAGGTCAGTTCTGCAATGATGCCTCACTGGGGGATTGTGTCAAAACCCTTGGACAAGTCAAGATAGGCTGTATGTAATGATTTGCAGTAATCCAGAGCTTTGGCGACACTATCAAAGAATTCAACTAGGTTTAGCAAGCATGATCTGCCCTTGAAAAACCCAAAGTGGGTCAAGTAAAGAGTTTGAAGGTCACCAATGTCCTTGTTGATAAGGTCCAAGATGATTCTGTCCATGGCCTTACAGAGAAGTCTGGTCAGGCTTATGGATGTATAGTTTCCTGGGTTGGTTGAGGGACCCCATCTGTGCAAGGGTATTACAGTTGTTGTTTTCCCTCTGCCAGGAAAAAGACAGTACTTTGACTGTGGTTGAAGACAGTACCCAGTGGTTCTGCTAACTCTTGCTTTGGACTGTTTAGTAAGCAGCCTGTAATGTTATCTGGTCCCATAAAGGCAGTGTTTTTGGCATTAACGAGAGTGGTTAGGACCAGTTATTTAGAGCTAATAGAGAGAAAACTGTTGATAGGTATGCTGCGGGTTATGATCAGTGGAAACAGGGGTGTGAAATTGTTGCCAAACCTGTGTGCTAACAGCTTGGCTATTTCCTCAGCTTCAGTATAAGTGGTAGCATCCACTCTGAGTGGCGTACGGCGACAGTGGTACCACTTCACAAAGGTGGTGCTTCTACGGACCCTGGAAATTACCGCCCCATAAGCTTGACGAGCCTGGTCTGCAAAGCTATGGAGAGGATCATTATGGAACTCATAAACAAAGACATTGGGGATCTACAGACATTGGATCCTACCCAATTTGGCTTTGTCAAAGGCAGATCCTGCCTTTTGAACTTGATCAACTTTTTTGAAACAGTCACTAAGGCCATTGATGAGGGTAAAGCAGTTCACACAGCCTACCTTGACCTTGCAAAAGCCTTTGACACAATACCCCATTCGGGCATCATAGACAAACTCACCAGCTTAAATGTAAACCCATATGTCACAAGATGGGTTGCAAACTGGCTCAAGGACAGAACCCACAGGGTCAGAGTTGCTGGAGCTATGTCAGACTCTAAGCCAGTCACAAGCGGTGTCCCACAGGGCTCAGTCCTGGGACCCCTCTTGTTCGGCATTTATTTTTCCGAGGTACAGGCAAACATAGGAGGATTGTGGCTGACAAAGTTCGCAGATGACTGCAAACTGGGCGCCGTAATTGATACTCCAGCGGACACAAACATCCTTCAGAGGGGCCTCATAGAAATGGATAATTGATGCCAGAGCCATGGCCTTAAGCTGAATGCCAAAAAATGTATAGTCATACCCTTTGGGAAAAGCAAGGTACCCACAAATTACCACATAGGTGGTAATCCATTAAGTACGGAAGAGGTAATCAGGGACCTTGGGACCCAGGTTGACAGTAACCTCTCATTTGACACTCACATTGCCAAAGTGGTTAGGAAGACCTTCTATATTGCCCACCTTATCATGAAGGGTTTCACATCTAGATCAAGAGAGGTCAGTGTGCCCCTGTACTCTTCTCTTATCAGGCCAATGATTGAGTACAATGCCCCATTTGGGATGTATCTTACCCGTCACCTGCAGCAGTTGGAAAGACCCCAAAAGTTCCTCACCAAGAGGATAAAGGGTCTTAAACATATGTCATATGCTGCCCGACTGAAAAAACTCCAGCTCTATTCAGTCGCATACCGCCTACTCAGAGGTGATCTGTGCCTGACATACAAGGCCATGTCCAATCCGGAATTAATGGACATGCTCCACCTTAGTAAATCCAAATCCACCAGAGCCACGAGAGCAAGAGACTTAAACCTCAACACAGAAATAAATAGGACATGCTGGAGGGACAGATTCATAACCCAGAGGCTCCCTACACTCTGGAACAGAATCCCAATCCATGTTAGGCAGAGTCCCTCACTGACTCTATTCAAGAGAAATCTTGACGAGTGGATGGGAGATTGTAGGTTTACCCCGGGGGTCATATCTGTGTCACTACTAGACAGAGGCACAGTAAACTAAACCCTAAAAGGGCGTAGTATTCTCATCCTAAGGGGTGGTGAAAGCCACACACACTCTGGCTAGGCTTATAAATGCCCTAGGGCAGATAGCCTAGTACAAACCTATGAACCTATGAACCTATATGCAATCCTGGGCCTTCCATTTTACATTACAGACATAGCTAAAGAATACCTTGTGATTATCCTTAGCTATGGATGCTAATTTAGTTTGTAATTAACTTTAGTGGACTTTGCAAGATGTCTGCTTTGCTTGTTCAGGTTATGGAGGGTGTTCTTCTGCTGACACTGGTACCTGTTCTTTCTGGACATCTGTTTCTTTCTCTTGTTGTATAATCTATTTATGCTAGATGTCCACCATGGTGGCTTTTTTTTTCTTGAGCAAGTTTTGATCCAGTCGGGTACAGCTAAGGTGTTTATACAGTCCATGTGTGCACACCTCTGTATATAAGTCTTTACTGTCAGTGGCGGCAGTAGGTTTGAAATTATATATGCCATCACTTGGGAGGCTATAGTTTGCTTTGCAGAGATTTTTCCACCTTTTGGATCCGAGTGGGGGGGGGGAGGTCAGGTATGATTGTTACATTGAACTTTGCTGATTTATGTTCAGATATTACCAGTGAGTCTCACAAATGGGGTGGTACAGCGATCTTCTATGTTGGTGAGTTCTAGATAAGGGCATTCAAGGCTCTTGTGAGTGTGCAGACTAACTGTGCCAGAGCATTTGTGTTTACAAAGTGCAGGAACCTTAGGGTGAGTGTGTTTGAGCTCATATATGTATCCCAGTCAATGGAAGGATAGGTTGTATTATGAGTGACTCAAGTAGGTCTAGGAAGGCACTGCGTGGTTTTCATGGTTCATGTTGGTGGGCCTGTAGCTAACAATGATGTGTGTGTGGGGGGGGTTCTCCTACAGTTAGTTGTACTTGTAGTAACTCTAGAGAGTGTTACTGCTGAACCACTCATGAGGTGTACTTTTCTTTTATGAAGATGGATACACCTCCTCCATTGGTTGTTTCACATTCCTTTTGCTGCCTGAATGTATGGAAGCCATTATAGCCTTTCATGCCCAGAGTACTCTCTGTGGCCCTAAACCATGTCTCTGTGGCTGCACAAACATCGACAGCTTACCAAGTAAGAAGTGCTTCCATTGAGTGTAGTTTCTGATTTAGACTCCGAGCATTAAGCAGCATAACCTTGAGTTTGTCTTTTGAGGATATTTTCACATCAGGAAGTTTGTTCTTATGACATTGCCTAAAAAGTCATTATGGGGGAGGCAAGTACCTTGACCAGTAACCAAAAGGCAAGCGGCGACAGATTAAGATCATCCCTGGCAAAGCAGTATGGTCTGACCATATCATCCCAGCCTGACAACTACTGGATTTGCCTGGAGTGACACAAGTAGCTAAGCCAATTGTTGAAGTTGATAATTCTTTTGTTTGTATTGAGGCATCATTCTGGATGAAGTTAGAATGCTACTTAGGGCTACAGACATACCTGTCTGTGACACATAATCTGAGAGGCCAGTCATATCTCTCTTCATATAATCCAGTGAAGTACCTCTCAAGTCATTTACTCCAACATGGAATACGACAGAGGTGTACCTGTGGATGTCCTTATATTCACTGCTACAGTATTCTAACATATGAGATTCCCTGCCATGGAAGCCTGATATTTGGCCAGTCTGCCAAAGACTCCTGTTGCTTTAAAGGTACGCCAAATGTCACCCAAATGCTGCTTGCATAGCATGGGGTACAAAGGTGACATTCAAGCCTACCTAAATCAGAACTTTGCCACAAATCTGAATGTATGTTTTCACCCTCCGTCTGTCTACCTGCATCCATTTTCTGCCTGATAAACTCGTTTTCATTCTTCAGTGACTACCTACGCCTGTTTGCTGACTTCTTTGCAGTTTCAGATAAGTGCCCTGTTAGTGATTTTGTTTTTTCTTGCTTTTTTGTGCTCCTTGGGGTTAATATCACCCAGAAAGGGTAAATACCAGTGTGGGAGACAGATTTCCTATAAAGACTGCCACAATAAGTGTCTTTTTTGCCTAAGAACTTCAGCATACATCTTGTTCTACTTGTCATGCGTTCATCCAGAAAACCCTTTGCAGTAAGACATTCTTCTCTTTCTCTGTATCTTGAGAACCAGTGTCTTATGCTTATCTCTAAAGATACAGTGAACAGAATCTCCCTCCCCAAGGGTCAGCCATTAGGGAAGAAAAGGGTGAAAAAGGTACAACTCGAATCTTCTGCTGTCCAGCCTCTGTCAGGTGTTTCTCCTGAGGTCATTACAAATCCAGAGGCTTTCCTGGCTGTGTTATTGGATTTCTCTGCCTCAACCGTGTTGGAAGCCAGTGAGAATCCAGCTGGCAGCACATAAGAAAAGGCTTTGCAGGTGTCCATCTTGGACATGCAGGGGGAACCACGGTTGTTTTTTTTTTCCAAGGGGCCTAAGGGAGTTTCTCAGTTTTTAGTTGGAGAAGATGTTTTACTGTTGTTCTCAACTGTTGTCCTGGGTCTGACCCTTCTCATTTTTTGGTGGGGACATCCCCTTAAAAAAAAAACAAATTAACCATGTTTCTTCTGCTCCTAGGAATCCACAAATTGAGTGGCAGGCTTTCACTCAGGGGCTATTTACTGCTTTATGTTTGGATTCTAATGATGATTCCCTCAGTTATTATACTCAAAGTCCTTCTCCTTTGGACTGTGTATCAGAGGAAGGGGAATCTAGTAGTCCTGATGTTCTTTTTGAATTTCCTTTTGGGGGCACACTGTCTAGGATGATGGATTTTTTTTAAGTGGGATTGTGCTCAGGTCTCTGATATCCATAAGAGGTACTATGAGTTGCTGCAGTTGAAATCTCCTAAACCTGCAGCTATCCCTCCTCTTCTGGATGCTTTGCTGGATGCTTTTTCCTAATGCGTCTCATGTGACTGATTCTCTGCCCCTGCTCCCAAGAAGCCTGACAGGTTGTATAGGGTGCCTGAGGATTGTTACTTTTTATATGAATGTCCTTCTGCTGACCCCTCTGTAGTGCCTGTAGCCTCTGAAAAGCAATCTCAATTGCTTCCTTCGCCCAAGTTATTGCCTTCCGACAAGGACAGCAGAACTATGGAAAGGCCAAGTAAGAAGGTTTACACTTCTGCTACCCTAGCTTTTATGGCTATTAGCCCCGTGGTAGTGATGCTGCGGTCGCATTGTCACCTCACAGCAAGACGTTATCACATTCGATTCTCAGCTAGAGCATCTTCTGTATGGAGGCATGCGTGAATGGGCGTGCCTTCGTTGAAGGTTGTGCATCAGGGCTGGTAACTCGGCACATAAAAATCCACTACCAAACATTAGCGGACCGGAGTTCCGCTGTGGCAACCCCTAACCGGGATAAGCCGAAAGACACAACAACAACATATGTCTAGGTGTGTGCTGGCTCTTCTTTCTCAAGCCTGTCAAGTATTTCTGATTTTCCAGACTCTGAGGGTAAAACATCTGTTCTTTCCTTGCTAGGGACTTCCTCTCAAGTCATTCATCATTATATTGTATGTAGTTGTGATGTGGCAGATGCCTTTTCTATAGCTGCTGCTTTTGGTTGAGTGATGAGGAGGTATTCTTGGCTAAGGCTTCAACCTCTACCTGATGATATTAAAGCTAAGTTGATAGATGCCCCTCTGGATTCAAAACTTTCTGTTGGGGAAGCTGCTGCTGGTTTAAGTCCCTTCAGTATAAGGGTAAGGCCTTACAGGAGCTTAAACATGTTTGTTTCTCCTGTGCCTAAATTTCAGAAAAACTACCCTGTTAAGTGTACCTTTGTTCAAAGGTAATCACACCTGTCTACTAAAGGTAAGAAGAGTGGCAAATGGGTCCCTCCTGCTCAGTTTTCAGGGACTCCAAAGCCTTCTTTTCTGGACAAACCAGGTGCTGTTTAACTATCCACCTCTTCCCAGCAACATTCCTTGTTCTCTTCACCTTTCTTTTTTTTTCTTTCTTTTTGGCTTCAGATCACTCAGGATGCTTGGTTTCTGGCATTCATTCATCAAGGCTACTTCTTGGTGTAGGATATCCATTCTCCTTTTATGGGCATTCCTCAGCCTCCTCAGGCACAACTTCCCTTTTTCCCAGAGGTTTTTCAAAATCTCTTGAATCAGGGTACGATTCAAGAGATGCCTGTGTTCCAAAGGGGGAAAGGGCTCTACTCTGGACTTTTTCTAATGCCCAGAAAAAAAGGCAGTTGGACACCTAATCTATGCTTCTCTCATGTAAGCATTTTTTAAAACTGCCTTCATTTTGGATGTTGTCCCTTCAGATTCTGTTTCCTCTCTTGCTCCCTCAGGCCTATGTGGTGCCTCTAGATCTCGAGGATGCTTATCTCCATATTCCAATCCATTTCCTTTTCATGACATTTTTGTATTTTTCTGTTGCTTCCTGGAATTTTCAGTTCTCTGCTTTGCCCTTTGGCCATTCTACTACCCCAGGTGTGTTTGTCAAATACCTTGCTTCTGAAATTTCTTCTTACAGGCTTCAAGGGGTACAAATATTTCCTTACTTAGATGACCTTTTGATTCAGGCATCATCTCCAGAGATCTTTTGCAAAATCTTAGTTTTGCCATTTCCCTTCTTCAGAGCCTGGGGTTCACTAGAAATTTCAAAAACACTTCTCTAGCTCCTTCTCAGAATCATGTTTTTCTGGGTTGCAGAATTCAGATGGTGCCCATGTTTGCATCCTGCCACTTCCAAAGGCCTTAACTCTCATTTCTTTTTTGACACTCTTCTTCCTCTGGCTTCCATTACCACCAGGGAGTTTCTGAGAGCTCTGGTTTTCATGGCATCCACTATTCTGATGCTCCCTCTGTCAAAACTTCACATGAGAGTTTCAGTAGCTTCTGAAGTCAGTGTGGCTTCAACATGCACATCCTCTAGACTTTGTAGTTCCTCTTCTTCCTTGTCTTAGACAGGAACTTTACTGGTGGATTCAGCAGTTGTCTCTGAATCCAGAGATCCCTTTTCGTCCCCCTCTTCCCTCTCAGAAATTGTTTAGAGATGCTTCAGACTTGGAATGGGGGGTGACATTTGGCTCCTTAAAGTTACAGGGTCTTTGTTCCCTCATCAGCAGAAGGAACGCATCACTGTCAAAGAGATGAGAGCTCTTCTTATCACAGGATCATAGAGGATCATATGAGGTTACTAGGATGATGGCCCCAGGGCCCTTACAAGCCTAGTCAAGTTTTTCCCTCTTGTAATAGTGCTATAAGTAGCCCTGGCTCAACACCTGCTGGCCCTGTCAAGAAGGGAAGCAGGCAACATGCCAGGGATGAATTTGTGATTCCCTGTCCAATCATCCAGATTTCACTTGAAAAGTGTCAGGGAAGGGCTCTGTTTTATTTGGATTGAAAGCTTATTCCAAAGTAAGGGTATCCCCTGGGAGATATTCTGTTAATATTGCTTCTCATGCTGAGGTCACTGGAGCAGTTACAGTGGGTACCATTTGTCTTGCTAATGTATAGCATTTCCATGATGGCGGGATCCATGGTTGCCCTATATGCTAGGCAGAGAAAACCCCTGAGTGGTCTGTATGACACAGAGTATAGTGGCAGGGAATTAATTCTATTAGTATAGGGCAGGTATTGGACACCTTAAATTTTCTTTGTAGAGCACCTCTGAGGTGTCTCCAATTGCTGTAGGAGCCTGGCAAGGAACATACTAAAGGGTGCATTGTACTCTATAATAGGTCTGATGAGGGAGAAGTACAGGGGATTATAACCTCTGTTTTAATGGAGGCAATGCTCTTACTGATGAGATGGGCAATGTTGAAGGCTTTCCTTACCACTGTGGAGACATGGTGGTCAAAGAAGAAGTTGATGTCAACCTGTCTGCCTAGATCTCTTACCACAGATTGGGTACTCAGTGTGGTTTTGTTAATGTGGTATTTTGCAGAGATGTCTCCCTTGCAAAAGGGAATGATGATGCACTTTTTAGCATTTAACTTGAGCCCGTGGCTTTGGCACCAGTGGTTGGTTTGAGTAAGAATGTTTGAAGGGTGTCAGTGTTGCTAGGGGCTCAATGATCATGTCCAGTTTTCAGTCATCTGCAGACTTTGTTAACCACATGCCATTTGTATTGGTCTGCACTTCTGAGAAGTACATTCCAAACAATAGGGGCCCCAGCACGAAGCCCTATGGTACACCACTGTTTACTGGTCTGAAGGTTGATGAAAAGTCCCCTGTTTTAACTGTATGTGCTCTGTTGGTGAGACATTTTGCTACCCATCTGACTATATACTAGTTTAGTTGCAGTTGAGTAAGTTTTCTATGATACCCCAGTGGGGAATGGTGTCAATGGCCTTCCCTACGTCTAGGGCTTTGTTGACTGTCTCAAAGAAGTCCACCAAGTTTAGTAGGCATGACCTGCCTTTGACAAAGCCAAATTGGGATGGGTCTAGTGTTTGGGAGATCACGTATATCCTTGTTGATAAGGTCCATGATAACTCTCTCCATTGCCTTGCATATGAGGCTGGTCAGACTTGTGGATCTGTAGTTCCCAGTGTCAGCAGTGGAACCCCTTTGTGGAGTGGGATGACTGTGGCAATTTTCTAGTCAGCAGAACCAAACCTAATGTTTAGACTATGGTTAAAAATGGGACTCAGAGGTGCAGATAATTCCTGCATTAAGCAATTTAGAATGCAGTCAGGGATGTTGTCTGGTACCGCAGAAGCTGTATTTTTAGCCCTGGAAAGAGCATTAAGGATCTGTTCCTTAGTGATTTCTGGGGGAGGACATGAAGGAGGGACATCTTGTGGTTTACTGGGTGGGGACAGGGGGGAGATATTCTCAATGAACCTGTCAGCCAGCAGGCTAGCAATATCACCAGGTTCAGTATATGTTATGTCATTTATGACAAGTTTTGTGCAACTCTGGGATTTACCCTTGAGGTTTTGGAAGTAGCCAAAGAATGCCATATGATTATCCTTGGCTAGAGTGGCCAATTTGGATTTGTAACCGGCTTTGGATTTTTTTTTTACTAGGTGTCTTATTTACTTATTTAGCCCAAGGAGGGATTAATTTAAGTTAGGGGGACTGTCTCTTACTGCTTTTGGACAGGAGTTTATTTCTCATTATATATCCTATTTATGGAGGATGTCCACCAATCAGGTTTGTTCTTACATGATGAGATTACTTTTATCCTGTTGGGTACAGCTGAGTTGATGCAGATGTGAAAGTGTTAATAGAAGGCTTTGGTATATGCCTCAGCATTGGTATACTTACCAACAGTAGGGTTAGGTGCTGTGAATCTAGTAATATCTTCTCATAAGCTATTGTATTTTCCTTTGAATAAGTGTTTGTCTAATTTCAGCTGGGGCGGGTCAGACAATATCATTACTTATAGAATGACTGACCTGTGGTCAGATCTCACTAGAGATGACTGTACACTTGGGGTGGTGCATTGGTCACTCATGTTCGTAAGTACAAGATACAAAATATTTGAACCCCTAGTGGGGATGGTCACTAACTGATCTAGGGCATTAGTGTTCACAAAGTTCAAGAATCTCTGTGCAAGAGTGTTGGTACAGGTATAGTTAGCCCCGTTTACTGATGGGTAGTTTAAGCCTCCCAGAATTAAGGTGATAGGTGTTTTATCGAGGGACTCCAGGAAATCCAGGTAGGAATTGTGGGTATCCTGGTTTATGGAGGGAGACCTATAGCTGGTAATTATTTGGAGGGTGGTTTTACCTACAGAGAGTTGTACTTGGAGTAGTTAAAATGACTCATTTAGCCTTACCAGTTTCAAAGAGTATTTGTCTTTAATAAAAATTGATACTCTTCCTTTTGATTTCCATTCTTCTTTGATGTCTGATGTAACCTTTTATAGATTCATAGATTATTACTAGGCTAACTGCCCTCATAGACCATTTTAAGCCTAGCCAATTACCCTCTGTGAGAATCAAACCCTGCACCTTGTGTTTCTAAGGTAAGCACCTTAATCATTATGCCACACTCCCACCCCCAGGGTGCTCTCTGCAGCCAGTTTCTGTGACAGCACAGACACCTTCATTCTCCAAGGTAAGGGCAGCTTCCAGTCAGTGCAGCTTTAGGTTAATACTTGGAGTAGTTAAAGTGACTGTTTTAGCCTTACCAATCTGGAGCAGTGTTTGTCTTTAATAAAAGTTGATATTCCTCCTTCTTTGCATTTCCTGAGCAAGTGGAAGGTGATGTAACCTTTTATGGACAGGGTGCTCTCTGCAGCCTTGAAATAGGTGTCTTTGGCACCACAGACATTGGCATTCTCCAAGGTAAGGGCAGCTTCCAGTGAGCGCAACTTTATGATAAGACTCCTAGTATTTAGCAGCATGGCCCTGATGCTGGTTTTTGAGGAACAATTTGTGTTGGAAATGTACTTGTGACATTGCCTTAAAAAGGCACTATCAGGAAGGCAAGAGCCTTTGCCAGAAACCAAAAACCTAGGGGTGACAGGTGGAGACCATCTCTAGCAAAGCATTGAGGTCTAGCAACCATATCATCCCAGGTTGACAGGAACTGGGTCCCCTTGGAATGACACCAGAAACTAAGCCAATTGTTAAAGTCAATATCTTTTGCTTGTATTGCGGCATCATCCTAGGTGAGGGTAGTATGCTGCTTAAGGCTGGGGATATACCTATCTGGGACACATAATCAGAGAGCACAATCATGTCTCTCTTCATATAGTCTACAGGGAACACTTTATAATCCTGAAATTCTGAAATACTGAATTTCAGAATCCCGAGATTATAAAGCTGAAAGCTCAAAATTTCTAAACCCCAGAACCGCGAATTTCAAAATCCCAAAGTACAGACATTTTGAAGTAGTGCTTCTGGTGTTGCGCTGTGCGAAGGGATAGCTGGAAGTTCAGGTAAGTATTTATGTTTAAGGGTTTTGGTTAGGGGCTTTAGTGTGTGTCAGTGTGTTTGGTTACTGTGATCTGTGTGTGCGAGGGGAATGTAGCTTGTATGGTGGTGTTTTTGTGTGTTTATCTGTGTAGTGTGACCTTGGAGTTAGTATATTTAAGTAGGGGGGTGTGGGGGGGTGCAGGGGTGCTTGCCCCCCTGCTTGTATGTAGTGTAGGTTTGAGTGTTTGTGTGTTGGGGGAAGGTGTGTGTATGTGTGTATGTGTGTGTGTGTGTGTGTGTGTGTGTGTGTGTGTGTGTGTGTGTGTGTGTGTGTGTGTGTGTGTGTGTGTGTGTGTGTGTGTGGTGTATGGTTAGTGTAGTGTTCACAATTGTAAAATTCGCATATCTGGGGTTTTGGGATTGCAAAGTTTCGGCTTTATGATCTCGAAATTCTGAAATTCGATATTTCAGGATTATAAAATGAACCCAGTCTACAGAGGTACGTCTCAAGTTGTTCACACCAACATGTATTATGACAGAGTCATAACAGTACTTGCTGCTGAGAGACTTGAGTGCATGTGTGATGTTGCGGATCCTGGCACCAGACCGACAGCTGACCGTGACCACCTCCTTATCCAGCCTGGTGAGTGGCACATCAGCGTGTCTCACAAGAGTCACATATAACTGATGTATTTGGTTTTATGTTATGCCTTAGGGCTTACTTAATGAAACACTATCATGTGAGTTTTTATATGCCCTGTGTTTATCTGCAAGTGAGCTATGTGTGGTGTGCTTGTATTTGAGGAGTCTCATGCTTTGGATAGATTTTTAGAGAGGGCCCCTGCATATCTGGGTTTATGTGTTGGTTGCGTGATAGGTGGCTCTTCAGGCCTTTCATCCTATTTTCCTCCAGGTCCTCTCAAGGTGTTCAGTAATATTGTATATCAACAAACAGAGAGAAACAAGAACTTATCTTCTTTGCCAGTTGGAACTTCTGATATGGCATATTGTTGTCAAGTATCAAGTTACTCTTCAGGTAGTTTATATCCTTCCGGTCAGAACATTGTGGCAGACACTCTGAGCAGGTCCTTAACTCAGTCACACAAATGGATGCTTCACAGAGATGTGTTTCTGGACATTATCCACCATTGAGGTACTCCACAAGTGGATCTTTTTGCCTCCCTCTGAACAGACAACTTCCTGTGTTTTGTGCCAGATTCCCAGGTCCTCTGGTATGGAAGGTGGGTCCCCTTTCATTTTCTTGGAAGGAGATGCTCCTTTATGCATTCTCTCCCTTACCTCTCATTCTGAAAGTCCTGTTCAAAATGCAACAGGATGCTCTTAAAATCTTGTTGGTGACGCCCTTTTGGCTGTGACAGCACTGGTTCCCTCTACTTCTGCATCTAGCCAGGGGCAGTAATCACAAGTTACATCACAGAGTGGATCTACTTACACAAGACTAGGGATCACTCATCCATCCCCACCTGTCCATGCTTCATCTGACACTGCAGGTGATGGGATTTGGATTTCTTATAGACACCTTTTTTTGAGGACATGTTTCAAAGCCTGAAGAAGGCCAGGAAACCTACTACTAGGAAAATCCTACTTATCCAAATGGAAGAGGTTTTCTATTTGGTGTGTGTCTCCTTACCTGGAACCACTTACTTTGGATGTTCCTTTGATTCTATCTTATTTGTGTGAGTTGCTTAATGCTGGATTGGCCTATTCTTCTATTATGGCCCACTTAACAGCTATCTCTGCTTGTCTGCCATTTTCTCCTCCTTTAGCTTCTAGATTTGAGGCAAAACAATTTCTTAAAGGCATCCTTAATATTACACCTCCCAAGAAGTCTTTTCCTCCTCCATGGGATCTTAATTTTGTTTTAAAGAAGTTGACTGAGAGTCCTTTTTGTAGATCAGTGTGTATGATATACCTTCCAGATGGTGGGCACGTGCATATAAGTACTGAACACGTGCAAGCAAGAGTGCCATTTTGACTGAGCAGCCAGAGTGATAGCATGCATGTGTGTAGTAGTCAGTCAGTTTGTTTAGGTTTAGTGTTCCTGCCATCCATTCTGATGTGTTTGTATGTAACAAACTACTTAAACACCCAAGCCTATTCATCCTATTAAGATGTACAAGATGAGTGACACTTTTGGACCTGCTGCTTCACCTTCTTTGCAACATTGTTCTTGGAAAACTGCTCTTTTGTTAGCTATTACTTCTGCCAGATGGGTGTCTGTGTTGCAGGCCCTTATGGCTTCTCTGCCTTTTTTCTTCTTTCATGAGGACAGAGTGTCCTTGCAGACTAACCCTAGTTTTATGCCTAAGGTGGTTAATGAGCTATCCTTTAACTAGTCTATTAATTTACCTACTTTTTTCCCCTCTCCACAAGCTGCATACTTGGACATGCATAGGCAACTCAAGGTTTATTTGGATAAGACTAAGGCTAATATAAAATCTGATCAGTTAATTGTTTCTTTTCATCCTAGATCTTTGGGACTTGCTGTATCCAAGCAAACTATTTGTACTTGGATTTCTAAGGCTATTTCCTTTTGTTACAGTTTTCATGGCAACAGCCTTCCTTCTTCAATTAAGGCTCATTCTACTTAGAGCTGTGGCTTCTTCTGTTTTTTTTCAAGGGCTTAGATACTAATTAGATTCTTGAAGCAGCTACCTGGACCTGTGTGCATACCTTTACCAAGCACTACAAAGCTGGATGTTATCTACAGACTAAGGGCTGGTTTTGCTGCTGCCATTCTTCAGGGCTTTTTAGGAGACTCTTCTGCTCCTTCCCCCTCCAATGTTTCCTTGGGCTTTGGCACTCTCCCATATGCTAGAATACTGCAGCAGTGAATGTAAGTTGTGTAAAATGTTACCATAACAGTAGATGTCCTTGCCTTTACTGCTGCTGTATTTGCTCCCTCCCTCCATCCCCCTAGTCCTTTGCCTTCCTAGATGTACAGACCTCCTGGGTTCCTTGGAGCTATGTTCCTACTAGGGCAATCAGTTGTGTTTATAGTAGGTCTGAACATCACCTTTATGCCCTATGTTATGCAAGGAGCGTTTGGGTGACATTCACCATACCTCTAAAGAAACAGGAGTCTTTGGTACACTGGACAGACATTGTCCTTCCATGGACAGACTTCTGCCTTAAGGACTTAATGGGTGAGACACTAACAGATTTATTTTTATGTGTAGTGGGTTCTGTTGGGACTGTTACGTGTGCAGAAGATTTGCATTTGCCAGGTCTCTGCTCTTTCAGTAAGCTTCTAATGAGTACCTCTGCATATGTGGGTTTATGTGCTGTGCATTTGGTTTGTTGAGGGGGTGAATTGTGTGTGCTGGCAACCTGCTTGATATCTGGTTCATTGTTACCTGATAAAGAGAGCATTTATTCTAGAGTCATTGTATACTTGCTTCTCTCACATATTGCATTGGTAAGTTGTAGGAGTACATGGTTATCACTATACATGAGGCCATATAAACCTTAGCTGTGTAAAAACACAAGTGTCCTTATTAAACATATTTAGATGATCATTGTTAGGAGAGCAATTATGTGAGCAGCACCAACTGGGCTGTCTATGAGGGACATAGGTGCCACTGCAAAGGCTGAAATAGGCTTCCATTCACTGTGTGTGAAGCAGTACTCCTCAGTGACCCTGTTCAATGGCAACCTTGACTACTGATTGGGTGATTGTACAGTCACTTCTGAGGTGGCACCTATGTCCCTCATGGACAGGGCCAGCTGGTGCTGCTCACAAACATGCTCTGTTAAAAACAACCATCCAACTATGCTCACTAAGGGTACTTGTGTTTTACACAGCTAGGTTTCTACACACCTTAGTGCTAATAGGCTATTATCCTTATATGCACATGTGATGGCCATGCCCTAGCCCAGCAATCAAGGAGCCTCAATCCTCACCACTAACACCAGGGAGGTTGTCTCCTAGAAGAGAGGAAAGGATAACTAATACACACAGTAAAATACAATTTCCTTTAAGTGCACACATAGATCACAGTCAGTCTGGTGCTGGTTGCTCCCTTGCTCACCAGGTTCCCAATAAGTGTCCCTACTGGCACAGCTATAGGGTCCAGGTCTCAGCCTAGCTGAGCAAGCTAAAGCCTCCAGTACCCTCTCTGTCCAATCAGTGCTTCGTGTCCCTGCCAAGTAGCTGACACAACACACACACACACACACACACACACACACACACACACACACACACACTTTGAGATCAGTATTTATACAACTTCACAGACACTCCTGGGAAAGGCTGACACAGATTCTCCAGCTGTGCCCCTTTACCCAGACCATACGGTAGTAATCCCAACCACCACCCAGCTAATAATATCAGCTACTAAAAGGCCCTTAAAATGGTGTCCAGTTATTACTGTGCAATATTATTATCTAATGGTAATGTGACTATTCAGTCTAGGCTTATTGGAAGGGCTTAGACAGTAAAGTCTATAAATATATAATGTACTCTAAAGCATAATTTATCTCTACATAAATCAGCCACAGGTAGAGGGTTTTTAAAATATTTAATAATAAATAATTAAAACACAAGACAAACGTACTACACCACAAAGATATCTAAGAGTTCAGAGATCACACAGAAACTTAAAATAATACAGTAGGACAGGTCTGATTTCAAAGAAAAATACCTAATTAATCTTTACTAGCTTTAACTATTCCTACAAGAAATCACAGTGCTAGAAACTTAAATGTGAGCTTAGGCAGAGTGCTGAGTTAGATATCCCAGATCAAAATGCTTCTAGTCTCTTGTGAGAAATAGTATTTAAACATTACTAACAAACATGTCTCTAAGGCTCTCCCAAATTACATTATGTTAACACTTAGGTTTTCCCAGGCAAACAAACTGCATTATTTAGCAATCTAATACCTGCTCAGAAACTTATAACAATAGAAGACATTTCACATGTATATTCTAACAGAAACCAGAGCAATAAAGCACATTCCACATCTAAATTCTAGTCATAAACTTTAGCCTTAAAACAATGGGCATGAAACCTTCATCCAGATGCACTGGAGCCAAATTCTAATATAAAAGGTCACAACATGCTTCACTGGACCAGTAGAGTTCAATGTTGCCACATATTTTGCAGTTCCACATTTCACAATATTCTTTTACACTCAAGAAAACATGCCTGTATTTTATATTTATTTACAAATGCCAGAATTATATATCAAATTCTATTTGACTAGGTTGGCAGCCTTCGCCCATCTGTCCCCAATCATCACAGCACATATCAGTCAGATTACTGCTGTGGTGCGTGTGCTAAATACTGTGTTCTATAGATGGTTTATTTTAAATAGGTAAGGGTTCTGTTCTCCCAGCAGCCAACTTGGTATGTGTGTGCATACAGAAGTGTGTTCCCTGCAATTACTTCTTCAATGGCATTATTTTGATAATTGTACTGCATACACATCCATTTCAAGCAGGCCTCCCAAAGTCTTGTCTCCCAGATGACCTGATGATGTCATCTACAATAAGGTCACTGCAATCATGTATAAAGCAGACTTGTGCCATGGCACATACATTAAGTGATATGTTTTGTAGCAGTAGGGGTCCTATTCTCACTACAGTTAACTTAGTGTTTGTGTGTCTCTAGACAAAAGAGCAGAAATGAGTACCATGCAATTACTTCAATGGCATGTGTAGTCAGTATGTTGATACTTACACACAGCTACATATCCATTTCATGCAAGCCTCCCAATCTCTTGTCTCCCACATAGCCTGCTGATGTCATCTACTATAAGTTCACCTGCAGTTATGTATAAATTGGACTTGTGCAGTGGTGGATGCATTAAGTACTGTGTTCTGAAGCCTGTGTACCTTAGATAGGAAGGGGTTCTATTCTCACTGCAGCCTACTTTGGGGGGAGTGAGCTGTGGTCAGACATTACAGGGTGACCTTTACATCAGCATGTGGAACAGTGTAATTACCATATTCTCCTCCCCAGACACTGGTGATGTCATCAGCTATAAAGTGTTGTTTGACACACTCCAAGGCAGATTTGAGCTGTGGCGCAAGCATTATGTTTTGTAGTCTGTATATTTGGATAGGTAAAGGATTCTATTCTCACTACAGCCAACTTGGGGGTGGGGGGTGTTTGTGCTGTTGTCTGGCATTACAGAGTGCTTTTTACACCAGTATGTGGAACATTGTAACTACCATATTCTCCTCCCCAGACACTGCTAATGTCATAAGCTGTAAAGTGTTGTTTAATACACTGAAAATCAGATTTGAGCAGTAGTGTGTGTGTTAAGTACTGTGGTCTGTAGTTTGTGTGCCTAGATAGAAAGGGGTTCAATTCTCACTGCAGCCATATGGAGGATTTGTGAGTTGTCGTTTGACATAACAAAGTGCCTTTTACATGAATTACCATATTCTTCTCCCCAGACACTGCTGATGTCATCAGCTATAAATTGACACACTCAAAGTCAGACATGAGCAATGCTGCATCCATTAAGTACTGTGGTCTGTAGTCTGTTTGCTTAGATGATTATGGGTTCTCTTCTCACTGTAGCAATTGTGGGTGGGGGGGTGAGCTGTTGTCTGACATTACAGAGACCCTTTTACACCAGCATGTGGGACATTGCTATCTTGTCCTTAACAGACACAGCTGATATCATCAGCTATATTACAGTTTTGGATATGTAGTACTCCCAAGAGGATAGGGTCAGAGACTGGCCTGGGGGATAAGCAGAGGTCACATCATCTTATATAATAAAGTTTACAATGACATGGCTTTAATCTATACACATACATCATGGCATAGTGTGTAGGCCCTATGATATCTGGGAAAGCACAGTGGTCTCTTCAGCTGCTATGTGCCTGGTGAGGTACATGTAAGAAACAGCATTATACTCTATTAGTGCTGTAATGTGATTTGACTGAAGTGCTGTCATAAAATTCTAAGATGTTAACATGATCGCATTACTTATGATGTACACAAAAGATGCTTTCAGTAGCAGTTTGGACATTTGATGGTCAAAGTTCAAATTGCTATCTAAATGTGTTCCTAGTGCTTGCATCACTGGGTTTCTGCATAATAGGACTGTTGTCAATGCTGTGATTAACATGGACCCCCACTTTTCAGACAGACAACATTACAAGCATGTATTTCTGCACTTATTTGCAGATCATGTGCCTTTGTCACCAATCAGTTGTGTGTTAACTCCTCCTGCACTGTGTTATCATCATTGGTGGATTCAATTATTGCACAAAACATACAAGAATAGCAAACTTGGTAAGCAAAGGGCCATCTACATCAGCCTGAACTGTTGAGAAATACACTTCAACTAGTGAAGGGCCAGTAACCGATCCCTGTGGGGTTGCAGATGGTGACAGCTGTACTGGTACAGATGATTCACCAACTGTCACATGATGTGTTTTGTCAGTGAGACAATTGCTTACCCATCAACTGATGTAAGGCTTAACCTCCAGCTTTGGGGGGTTTGTCAATGATACCTGCATGTGTGATTGTGTCAAAACCCTAGGGCAGATAACAGTAGGCAGTATGCACTGTCTTAACTTACCCCAGGCCTATTACATGGAATCAATGTGCTGTGACAACATCACAGATCACCTGTGGCATGACCAAGCACATACACCTTCATAATATGGTGGAATACACAGTTCAACTCACCCTTCACATGGCCTATGTTCCCCTATAAGGGTGTATATCAACATGCATCCACCTGCATTGCAGGGACAGAACCTGATGCATGCATGTACAGACACATCCTGACTCTTCTCGACTGTGAGGTACACCACCATGTCATCGTGGACCTCTTCTACATGTGTACTGGTAATATTCCAGGTGTTTGCAACAGATCTGTGTGAGTTGTTAGTGCTACATTAGGTTTGTTACATATTATAGATGTCCTCAAAGAGGTAATCAGCAGTATACATGATGACAACAGTATCATCTTGTGGTGCTTGAACAGGTAAAGGTATTCAATCAACACTGTCAAATGTGGCCAGAGACAGCTATATCAGCAAATAGTTAGACCAGTGTATGACATATGTGGCATTGCACTATGTTGAAATGTGTGATGTGACATCTCAGGTCCAATGATCAAGTCAATACATCAGGGATGTCTACTAGGCCCTTGCATGCCCCTTAGTTAAGTAATGGACATTACAGATGACATACGCATGCTGTGTCCAAACAGCTGCCTGAATGACTATAACTTGTAGGCAATCATTGACTAAAACTGTGATATTAGTATAGTACACACAGTATCAACACATAACAGAGACTGCTGCCACAGCCATGATAACAACTGCATTAACAAGACACATGGAGGGATGTGTTGTATCATAAAACAGACACAACACCCAAGTATAATGTGGACATCACACCCTATAATGACACCAATAGGTATGTGACCTGTTTCCTGGGGTAGAGGGTAAGTGATATATCCATCAGCATCAAACCTCTCAAATGTCCAGATTTTTGCCTCATATTTTTGGTCTGTCCCACATAAAATTTATGATTTTGTAATAAATCACTGAGGGCTGAAGTCATATAATAGTGACATAAATTTGAGTTTTAGACGTTATAGCCTTCAGAAAATGCATGCTAAACACAAATCATGTTACTACAGCCACTTTCTAAGTTTGTAAAATCAATATTTAAAATCTGTCACTATTTTTGTGCCTTTATCCACCCATTATTTTAGACTTTATCCTGATTTCTTGCATGAAGAGTTTGTGAGGTATGACCAGCATGTGGTCACAGTGCTGAGTCCTCCATTAACTGTAACAGAAGTACTGGGTATGTGAAAGATATGCACATCAGAGGGCATACTAACACTATGGCTCCCAGCCTTCATTACACCAATAACTGAGTACAATATACCCTTCTCCATGTACCTCCTTACACATGCTTCAGTGATGTGTAACTGAAGTGTACCATCTTTGTCACAATGTGCTGTCACACAGCTTACAGTCCATACCTAGGTATTCTTTCTGTGGAATGTACATGACTGTCTGATGGTGCAGAACACCAATCAAGTTGTTACACCAGATGCATGTGTGCAACCTGTTCACCTTATGCATGTATTACACAGATCAGTGTTTGGCAACATTAATGACATGGGTATCATTTGTGACAGTGTCAGTTATCCCATTGATATATGCCATGCACACAAAGAAATGAGCCTGTAGAGCCAATACTGTCACATACAGGTGTAACAGTGTCCCTCTTAACACCTCCTGCAGATATTACAGTACCAGGACAGTGTGCTTGCTTACCCTCATAGAGCATGGATGTATCATACTAGTTGTCCAGTGTGTGTCGCAGGCTCATCTGTTATCACTCCACATCACATATGTTTTGTCAGATTCATGGAATTAGTAGTTGTATTATTCTGATATTGTCCGTGATTGTAGCTGGTTCTTGTAATGTTTGCCATGATCCTTTCCCTGTGGCCACCATGCCGGAGACTCTGTTGAGAGTACAGTAATATTCAGATATATAATTTTGCACAGCTTCCCAATATGCATACTACCTCAGTTGTATGCTAGATCCCTTTTAGATATCCTCTGCATTATTTATGTAAGGATGCATATCTCACACACACATCCTCCCCATTGTTATGCAACCCTGTATGTTAGGCAAATCCTCCCCATTGTTATGCAACCTTGTGTATCAGTCACAAACAACACATTTTCACCATACAGTCTGTACTGTACCATATAGATATGTGCTTGGTGTAGCTGCTACAACCATCTTCCATTGACATGCCCTCTTCTGCTGTACATGCAGCAGCTTCACCTGTACTCTTTCCCTGTGTTCATTCTTACAATTCATCTGTGTGTCCCTATTCAATGCACACACTTCCCCCGAGTGATCATTTTACATGGCAGTCCTATGTCCTGTTAAAGATCATTACCTCAGCTTCATTACAGAAGGGCAGGAATTGAATATCACAATACTCTCCACCATAGGTACACTATCCTGTACTATGTTTGGCTCATATACAAAATGTCCAGGTTTTGTCTCATGTTTGTGATCTTTTCCTGATAACATGTTTTCCTGGCAAATCAATGGCATGTCATTGCAGAGTGCAGTCAGTAACTGATGACTGGCATTTGAGTTTCAAACTTCATGCTTTTCAGGAAGTTCATGCTAATGTACAAACTATATATTCTATCAACTTCATAAGTTTGGACGTGGAATATTGACAATCCATCTCAATTTCTGGCCCTTTGTTCTCCAATTTTTATGGCTTTGTCCACATTGCTTGCTCAAAGAGGTTGAGAGTGTTACATTCAAATACATTCTAATGTGACATCTGTCATATGTGTCCCTGTTACTGGTTATTTGTCCTTTCATTAAGTTGGCCTCTGTGCAGATATGTTGCACTAACAGAATGGCAGCTATTTACACAGCCACACCTCTCAACTGTACAGATTTCTTCAGAATGTCCAGATGTTGCCTCATATTTTGCTCTTTCTCATACAATTGTGTTTTTTCCTGGCAAATCATTGTTAAAGCTTTGAGGGTTGAAGTCAGAAAATAGTGACAGACATTTGAGTCTTAGACTTCATACCCTTCTGACAAATCATGGGAATGCACAACCTATCATTCTAACAACTTTCTAAGTTTGTAACAGCAATATTTAATAAGTGTGTCCCTAGCATACCTCTCAACTCTCCAGATTTTCACAGAATGTCCAGCTTTTTGCTTCTCCTTTTTGCCTTATTCCTCAAACTTTGACAAATCACTAGTATTATCTGAGGATTAAAGTGACTATATGATGACATGCCTTTGAGTTTTGGACTTCATGTCCTTCAGATAATGCATGCTAACACAAATTCCATTATTCTAGCAACGTTTTTGTTTATAACAGCAATATTTAACGTGTCCCTATATCTGTGCCTTTTGTCCCCACATAATGTCATGCTTTTTGTCCAGATTTCTTGTGGCACAAGGTTGAGAGGTATGGTCTCTGCTTGTCAACCTTAATTGCCCCCACATTATTAATGGCTTTTGTCCTGATTTCTTGCTCTAAAAGACAGCCATGGTGATCAAAGTGAATAAATAATGATATGCCTTTCAATTTCAGACTTCATGTCCTTCAGACAATTCATGCTGACAGACATTCTGTTATTCTAGAAACTTTCTACGTTTATAAGAGCAGTATTTAACATGTGTCCCTATATTTAGCCATTTGTCCCCACACTGTTATGCTTTGCCCATATGTCTTGCCCTAAGAGGTTGAGAGGTATGGTTTGCCTTACTTACAATATGTACTGCTCATTTTTGGGCATGGCAGCAAAGCTGCATTCTGCAAACCCAGTGTTCTACTTCTTGCCATTGTCTAAGTTTGTAAGAGCCATATTTAAAAAGTGTCCCTATTTCTGGCTCTTTCTCCACCCCATTATTGATGGCTCGGTCAAGATGTCTTGCCCTAGGAGGATGACAGGTCTGCATGACCTACGATGTGTACTGTTTCTTGGGAGCATGGCAGCAGAGCTGCATTCTGCAAACCTCATTGTTCTATCACTTTTATAAGTTTGTAAGAGCAATATTTAAAAAGTGAACCTATTTCTGGCCCTTTTCCCACCCATTATCTGACTTTGTCCAGATGTCTTGCCCTAAGAGGTTGAGAAGAATGCTCTGCATGACGTGATGTGTACTGTTCCTTTGGGAGTGGGAAAGACTGTCTGTGCTATCCTTTACACAAACATGATATCCATGTTGGTTTTCAAGGTTTCTCATCCAGCAATACTGGCACAAGCCCCAAAACCTCACTTAGGCATGCCACACCTCATTGTGCACTGCTGAATGCTGATCGAGGTCATGTACATGAAAAAACTCTGTGTAGGCTCTACATGGAGCCTACACGGAGTTTACTGAATCCTGGGGTTAGACTTACCTATCAGACTTGTTTTTACATTATCTTCTCTGCACGTCAAGATAAGTCCTGGGAATTAGTAAAATGCTCATACCTCCTGCTAGTTCTCCATCACAGGTTGGTCAATTACACTCCCCAGTCCTGACAACTTCTTTGAACTTTCCTGCGAATTAGTACACCTACAGGAGAGAGAATAGGTGACTGCTGTGTGTCATGGGCAGACCCCATGGCTAATTAGCATTAGCCACTCTCTTGGACAGCTTCATCTGTGAGACCGACCTCTTCACTGAAGCCCCTTCAAGGGGAAAACCTCAGTGGTAGAGTCTCTGAATTGTAAAGGCTTAGCACAATGCTGAAGCATTTCAAGTTAAAGCCCTGTGAGCATTTTTCAAGGTTTTTAAGATTCAGACAAAAACATTCCTAACTGATTTAGCTTGCTATATTTGACTGTTACACTGCAATGACCTGAGAGCATTTTCCAGCACACACTCAGATGAAAACTATTGCTAAATTATATAGTTTGCTATACCAACTGTTAAGCTGTTAAAAGGTTATGGTTTTGTAACAAACTGTCTTATTCTGTTTCAGGTAAATTTCATACTTTTTATTATTATTATCAGTGTCCTGGCCACTAAACTAAAAGAAAGATATGCAAGAAGAAATGACACACAGCAACACTACAGGTAAATGACTAATTCAGTTGTTTTTTCAGTAAAACTTACTGTATAATTTTTAAATGGATAAGTTTACTGTCCAGTACTTAAATGTTTGGTAGTATATAATCTACAGGCTATTACATCAGCTGTCTGTAAGCAACTTTATGTTGTGCATTCTTGTACTGGTATGAGGGTGGCTTCTATAATGCAGCAGTTAGCATTGCTACCTCACAGCAAGAGGTTCTCTGGTTTGATTCTTGGCTGGGGTGTATTTTGTGTGGAGTCTGCATGTCCCTGTGGTTGTTTGGGTTTCTTCTGGGTGCTCCAGTTTCTTCCCACATCCCAAAGACATGCTGCATGTGGATTGGACACTAAATTTGCACTTATGTCTGTGTGCATTCTGTGGAAAGTTGGGTGCTGGTCTAGCAACTTGACATTGCAAAAAACTCCAGTGCCAATTGCTCTGTGGATTGTTTATTACTGTGGTAATCCCTAATGGGAGAAGAAGATTCTGACTGTTACAAATTTGATGGAAAATGTCAGAAAACATTGCAAATGCAAAGTACTTTTAGCCAAGCTAATCCTAATGGTAGACTTCATTCACTTGGAGAATAAGGCATCTGTGTTAACAGTTTTTATGAGGTGACATCCATTTCATGAAATCTAGTAGAATTACATTATATGAAAATGGATTGTTTTGTGAAAATACAATCAGGGCTACAACATTTTAAGGAAATTGTTAATGCATAGTGAGGTGTCTTATCAGGAGAAAACTGGGCTTTGTTTTTACTCAGGACTAATATTTGTGAATTCCATTTCCTTAGTACCGTATGCAGTTCTGGGGCTGCAGATTTACAAGTTTGTTGACAAATTGAAAGTTGTGCAAATAAGTAAATAAAATATTTAAGAAACTAAAAAAGCACATTTTCTACAACAGAGTGATTTTTGCATTATATATAATCATAATTTTGTAAAACAGTAAACAAAACTGTCAGTAAGTATTTTACACAGTCCTTTCTCCAAAATGTGCCAGCTACTGACCAACTTTCAGACATCCCATCCTATCACTCTTTCTCACCCCATTTGATTTCTATCTAAGGAATAAACAAAAAGTGTAGCCTGAAAGAGTTAACATCATTCTGACACTTCAGGGCAGTTGTTTTCCTGGTGTAATCCACTATACCCTCCACAGTTGTGATCATGTTCAGTCCTTGGAGTCCCCCTGTCTGTACAGTTTCTGAAACCCAATCCTGAGGTAATATATGTAGTTTCAAAGATAACACTTGTCCATTGTATCTAAAAGGCTCATTGTTGGGGTTAAGCAATTCTTCTTCATCCTGTGTTCTAGACAGGAAATTCAACACAACATCCATCTCTCTCTTTGATATGCCTGTCTGCAGTTATCGATAACTGAAACCATATGCACATAGTTGGCATCATTGCCATAAGACAGATAACAGGATGAGGAGAAATTCCTAATATCACATTTTATATGATAAAATATGGCTATTAATCAGTCTGTTCTAACTGCAGGTTGCATTTTAGCAACTACTCTAACTAGAGGAAGAGTGCTAAATCACACAATGATTCCCAAGTGACATCAATTTGAAAGTTAGCAAGTCATTTTAAAAGGTGATAATTGCAATGCAACTTGTAGAGTAGGATTACAAAATGGCTTGAGCATGTGATAACACATCACCCTAAGCAGATTATCATAAACTATTGGTGGGTGCCATAATCCTACACCTGACTCTGAAAGGGAATGTTTGTTTGTTTATTTATTCATTCATTCATTCATTTATTTTTAGTTTGTTTATTGGGGTAGTACACTGATCACTATAGACCATTTGCAGGCACAGCCTGGATGAAGGGATGACAAAAAAAAAGAA
The DNA here is from genome assembly GCF_019279795.1 of Protopterus annectens. Lineage (NCBI taxonomy): Eukaryota > Metazoa > Chordata > Ceratodontiformes > Protopteridae > Protopterus > Protopterus annectens. The sequence goes on along the minus strand of NC_056726.1, from coordinate 1,153,512,172 downwards.
AATAGAACAAATTCGCCTACACAGAGTAATCACAGAAGGTAGATAATCCCATATACAATCTATACAATATATAAATAATATTGGCAGAGTAGAAAATCAAATGTGAATTAATTTTAGTAGAAAATATGAGATGAAAGCAGCAGCTGAGAAGAGGATCAAAGTAGAAGTGATACAGGACAGAAAGGAGTTAGGTTATGTGTCCAAAAGAAAAGCACTTGCAGTCAGATTTTTGATGAAAGTGTCTTTTGAGTTGAATTCTGAAGGTGGGTGTACAATGCAATTTAGTTTGGGGTGCCTGGAGTGAGAGAGTTAGTTGGGAGAGGTTTTGGAAGTTTTAGGGGTGGTTTTATTATAGAGTTTGGCTGCAAGAGGCGGGAAGAAAACTGGTTGAAGTAATCTGAAAACAAAGAAAAAACGAAACCAACAACCAACAAACTAAATATGAAATGGCAGCGCAATAGCAATCCAATGGTATTCCACTGAGTGGATGAAACCAAAATCCAAGTAAAAGTGTAAACCCAAGTTTATTAAATAGGTGAGCGCTTTCGGCTGTGATACCAGCCTTCCTCAGACAACCATTACAATGAAAGAAACTACTTATATAACAAACTATATCCACTAATTATACCAGTTAAAATCAATTATTCAATAAATATCAATTTCATTAAATGTGTGATTATGAATGTGTAAATATATGAAAAACTTATATAAAAGCATATTAAAAGCATATTAAAACAATTACATTTTATATAATACCATTGCACAATGCCCTATCTATTGTAGACTTTAAATTTTAAAATGCTTGCAATAGAAATTGAGTCATTTAGACCCGGAAAATGTGTGGCATTTAAAAAGACTTGCCACCAATATTCTTTGGATTCTAAAATTACTTTCCAAGGACCTTTACTTGGAGATTGTTGTAGTTGCTCCAATACTATAAACTTGAATTTATGTGTGGGATTGTCTGCCAGATGTCTATATAGTGCATTGGTGTGCTATTGTTTATTAATTTCATATATATGCTCATAAATATTCTGTTTTAATTTTCGTTCTGTTTTGCCTATATAAAAGGCTGAACAGTGTGAGCATACTGCCACATAAACAACAGCCATTGTGTTGCAATTGTATTGACCTGTAATTTTGATATCTGTGCCCATAATTGACAAATGGTCCACCTCTAATATGTTATTACAATATGTGCACATATTGCATTTCCTCATGATTCCTTGGGTTTTCTCTACTACTTTGGAACATGCATTACACCAGTCTTTTAAATTACGATCTCTCTTATAAGTAATTGAGGGTTGTACACCTAGAACTTTAACTAGTTCAGTGTCTCCCATGATAAATGTCCAGTTTTTCCTCATAAGGTCTATGATGTCTACAGAGTCCTTGGTGTATGTTGTTATGAAACCTATATTACCATATATATTTATATTGGACTGTGTATTTAATTGTACCATATTCAGGGATGATTCCCCTGGTTGTGGATGTAAAACAACCATACTGGTGTTTGACAATAAAGGCTGATAAAACCCTGTATTTCTCTTGTGTACTACTTCAGAAAAAATGCTGTCCACAAATTGTTTGGGATAATCCCTATTTAAAAACATATCACCAATGTACTGACATTCTTCTATGAAATTATTTACATCGGTTACCATTCGTGTTGCACGGACCATTTGCCCCTTAATAACTGCTTTCTTAACATATTTAGGATGATTGCTAATGAAATGCAATAACTTACTGGAATAGGTATTTTTCCTGTATATGCTAGCCTTTAAATAACATTGTGCTGAATTTTTTGTCAACAAAACATCCAAGTATGAAATACTGTCTCTTCCAACTTCATAAGTGAACTTAAGAAAATCAGTGGAATTGTTAATGCATTGCATAAACTCATCTATGATTTCTATGGGACCAAGACAAGACACCCAAGTAGTAGCTCAACTCTGTAGAAGACTGATAGCCATTTGCTTTTTGAGTGGGTGACACAGTGGTGTTCCTGAGAGGAGAAATTAGAAATGAATCAGCAGATTTTGTTTTTAATGGACTGTAGAGTGGATGAGGTTTTTAGAGGCTATGGCTATGATGGTGAACCTGCATTCAAGTTAGGATGAGGGATTGGGATTTCTTTAAGTGTAGCATGTCCAACAACTCTGGGTTTGACATGGCCTTATATGTTAAGCAGAGATCACCTCTGAGTAGACGATATATGACAGAGTATAGCTGGAGTTTTTTTAGACGGTCAGCATAGTGCATCTGCTTTAGGCCTGTGACTCTTTTAGTGAGGTATTTCTGAGGCCTTTCCAGTTGTTGCTGATGTCTTGAGAGGTACATACCAAATGGGGCGTTGTATTCTATAATGGGTCTCATGAGGGATTAGTACAGTGGGACAATGACCTCATTTTTTCTGGATGAAAAGCCCTTAGTGATGAGTTGTGCCACATAGAAGGATTTCCTGACTGTTGTGGCGATGTGGTTATTGAAGGTGAGACAACTATCCACCTGTGTCCCTAAGTCTCTTATCACACTTTCGGTGTTTAGTGTACTGCCACCTATGTGGTAATTCATGGGTACATGTTTTTTCCAAAGGGGATAACAATACATTTCTTGACATTGAGCTTCAGCCCATGGCTCTGGCACCAAACATCTGTTTCTGTAAGGCCCCTTTGTAGAATGTTCACATCATTTGGGGATTCAATAATGGCTTCCAGTTTGCAGTCTTCTGCGAGCTTTGTTAGCCAGAGTCCCTTAGTGTTGGCCTGTACTTCAGAGAAGTAGATGCCAAACAAGAGCGGTCCCAGGACTGAATCCTGAGGTACTCCACTTGTCACTTGTTTGGAGCTGGGTTTGGAGTCAGCTACTTTTACAGTGCAGGTTCTGTGAGTAAGCCAGTTGACAACCCATTGAGTGATGTAGGGATTAATGCCCAGCTTAGTAAGTTTATCTATGACTCCAGATTGGGAGATGGTGTCGAAGGCCTTGGCGAGGTCCAGATAGGCTGTGTGGACCGCCTTACCCTCGTCCACAGCTCTGGAGGATCTTGTACCTACCACAACAGTAACTCAGCTATGCTACCTCCAAAACCACAGTATATGTGTGCTTATGCTACAGTTAATATCCTCTCACATTTTAAGGACAAGTACATAGAATTACTTACACATTGCATGTGTTAGGTAACTGATGGATTGCCAACAAACACAGACATGTAAGACAAAGAGATGTATATTTGTAACCATAATTATGACAGGTTGTGTGACTACTAACTGCTCTATGTCCAAATGTAATACAGAGAATTACTTGTACAATATACAGTCCATGGTTTGATAGCAGTGTACATTCTTATGCAGTTGGTTGTGTGATAAATGACACCAGTTCTGTTCTGGCAAGCTGCTTCTGTGGCAAAAAGGACGAAGTCAGCCTTCCTACTTGCTGAAGCTATATTTGTGTTGAGGGTTCTAATGCTGATATAAGTAGAAACTTTGGAGGTATACTATCAGTTGCTACTGTGCTTTTACAGACTTTGACTCTGTGTCCCATACTGTTAACATTTATCATCTTTGTCTTGTTTTAATTCCACATTTGCATGATGCTTCAAGTGTAGTAAACAGTTTTTATAATGCTTAGCTAGTTTGCACAAAGTGCAGCATTGCAGAAACAGGGAAAAAGTGGAGGAAATTTATATCAGATTGGCAACAACAGATAGTGGATACATTCAAAAATTGCTCTTAGTAGTTGTGAAATCCCATCCTGGAGTAGAGATAGGAGTGGGCTATTCTAGAAGATATATATTACATACTAGTAAGTCTTAAATGTTAGCAGTGCACATTGCATTTGCGCACTGCTTACTTACATGCAAAAAAGGTAAAGAGGCAAACGTGTATGTGTGTACACCTAGTTAACCACAGCTCAAATCTTATGCTTTATGTGCTATTACATTAGATTCATAGATCTGTGCTCTTATTGCTCTATAGTTCCCAAATTTTCCAACCTAAGACTACATGTGGAAACATTGCAAACTAAGGGCACAGTATAATTATATGTACATAAATTTACTATCCATCCATTTGTGTCCCCACCACCAACTATACCAACAATCCATATAACCTTGGGGGTCTCCTTAATTTTACAACAGATATATCAATCACAATGCAAGGTATAATATGTAATGGTGTGTGCTCCATCATGTACAGGGCCATTTAATGGTGCTCACAGGCTTGATCTGCCAAACTCAAACAGCCAAATATGCTCAATAAGGGTACTTATTTTGTTATACATATAGGCTTATAAACAGTGTACTTCTGTTAGGCTACTAGCCTCAGATGACACTAAGAAGTGATGTGTCTATGCAGGCCTCCCAAGCTGTTCCTCACATGGCTTGCTGACGTCAACTACTATAAGTTCACCTGTAGTCTTACATAAATCAGACTTCTGTTGTGGTGTTGGTGTTAAGTACTGTATTCAATAATCTGTACACCTAGATAGGTAGCAGTTTGGTTCTCACTGCAGTAGACTGTGTGTGTGTGTGTGTGTGTGTGTGTGTGTGTGTGTGTGTGTGTGTGTGTGTGTGTGTGTGTGTGTGTGTGTGTGTGTGTGTGTGTGTGTGTGTCTCCATAAAAAGACTGGAAGTGTGTATCCCAGATGGCCATCTCCAATGGCACGGTTTTGCAGTGATTTGGTGCTTGCACAAACATCCATTTCAAGCAGGCCTCCAGCATGTTATCCCCTACATGGCTTGCTGATATAATTTACTATAAGATCACCTGCAGTCCAGGTAAAATCTGACGTATGCTGTGGTGCATGCATTAAGTACAGTGTTCTGTAGTCTGCATACTTACATAGGTAGGGGTTCTATTCTCACTGCAGTTAACCATGTGTTTGTGTGTGTGTGTTTCCATAATGAAGAGTGGATGTGTGTATCCTAAACTGACATCTGCAATGACATGGTTTGGCAGTGTTTTGGTGCTTGAGCAAACATCCATTTCAAGCAGGCCTCCAACCTGCAGTCCTTCACATGGCCTGCTGATGTCATCTACTGTAAGATCACTTGCATTCCTATTAAAATCAGAGTTGGGCCATGGGGCATGCAATAAGTACTGTGTTCTGTATTATGTGTACTTAGGTAGGGGTTCTATTCTCACTGCAGTGAAGTGGTGTGTGTGTGTGTGTGTGTGTGTGTGTGTGTGTGTGTGTGTGTGTGTGTGTGTGTGTGTGTGTGTGTGTGTGTGTGTGTGTGTGTGTGTGCGTGTATGAGCTGTTTCTGGATATTACACAGAGAGTGTCCTACAGCAGGCTATGGAAGACTGTGTCCTACAGCAGGCTATGGAAGACTGTTCTATGCACATTCATTATTACATTATTTTTAGCCACGGTTTTGAAGTGAAAGCCCTGCAGTATGTGCAGTTGCTGCTGTTACTTATGTATGAAACAGTATAGTTATTTTTTGTGTAGCTATGATTAAAAACAATGCTGCTTTAGACTCTGTTGCCTATGTAATGTTATGAACAAATGAATTGTCAATTACTGCTTTTATACTGTTGCAGTTGTGCTGTCCACACTATACACTGGAGTCACACTGCAGGAATCCAGCTCAGTTCATCTATTGATAATTAAAGATCATGACACATGATTTGTGAGAAAACACCCATGTACCCTTGTGCCTGGAGTGTACGCTAGGACTATATATTTTAAGGTAACTGTTTCTGGCCTCATTTTGAGCTTTAACACTGTTTCATTGTCTTAGCTGTTCTGCTCTCGTTGGCATGCAGAGAGCTTAACGTTTTGTGGTTATAGATGCAGAAAAAAAACAATTAAATTATTTTCCCTTACAATCAGCCAATGCTAGCTAGCAGAGCAGATCTTCTACAGCTCAACATAGCTGGGCAAATGTCAGTTAAACAAGCATTAATGTTACATCTAATCTCTCCACAAAAAAGTATAGATCCCACTTTGAATAGACCTCCTGCTGTACACACCATATGTTATTCCCCTCAAAATAGCACCATATCACATACACCCATGCTTTTCTCATTCACTGTGCAGATACCAGGATCACATCTCATATTACGAGCTGTCAGTGTCTATCTTTTTCATCTGCTTGCCTAGTTGACATGTCTCTATTGCCTTAGGGCAAATAATGCCTCAGACCTGTACTACAACATCAGTGAAGTACCATCATGGGCAGAGGTGGTCTCCAGCAACCTACAGAAATAGCAGAGACATCCAAAACACAAGCATGGTACACCTAATAGTAAACCCAAAGTACACAATACACATAAAAAGGAACACCAGCTTCTCAACAAGGATGTACCTAAGGCAATAGTTATCTATTGCAAAGGTTGTCCTTACAGTTGATTGTAAAGTGAGACATACACCTGCCCAACTCTCCAGCTTAAACAAGGTGAAATGTAGGGTCAGCAGTATGTCACAAATACTCATCACATCACACATGCAATCAGGTTTCTCCACAAGTCCCACTATTAATCCATTTTAGTTGGTGTTGGTATGCACAACTTCAAATGTATCTTTAGAGATTATGTGGAGACAGACACGCTTGAGCTCTCTAAATGTGTGTCCCAGACATGTATGTCCCTGTGTTTGACAAGCATTATAAGCTCACCTAGGATGAGACAGAAATATAAAGAATAAATGATGTTCTGAAATTGGTTGTGTCTGGTGTCATTCTAAGGGGATCCAGTGCCTGTCACTTAAGTGCTATCATTGTATCCCCTAACAATGTGAGCACTGTTCAAAAGGGGCTTATGCAGACCAATGATGGATGACAACTCTGTACTGTTAAACGAATGTCATAAATGCATCATCATTTCCTTTGGTATTAACAGTGTTCTAGCTTATTATGACATAACCCTGAATATCCTAATCACAAACTCTGCATTGATAGACCTGGGAACACAAGTAGACTGCAACATGTGCCTGCTGTTTTAAGGAAGGTTTTCTACATATTACATCAGATTAGCAAAGCCATTGCAGCAGTATCACATTCATTTCTAAATCCCTTATAGTCATCCCTCCTCAGGCCTACTCTTAAACATAATGCTCCCTTTGCTGTGTAGTGTATCAGATACCTGCAGAAACTTGACAGACCTCAGTGATTTACAAGTAATATAAATCAGGCTGTTAAATATGTGTCTAATGTGGCCAGACTGATGCAACTGTCACTGTACTCAGTATGATAGACTGATTCAAGGTGACTTATGTATGCCTTAAAGTGCTATCTCTGACCCAATTGTGATGGAAATGATGCCTTTACATATGTGGTTTGGGACCACAGTCAGCTGTTCAAGGGCCATCAGTGTAGAATGACATATTTAGAGCATGCTGGAGAGACAGATACATCTCTCATAGGTTGCCACTCCTCTGGAATATGCACCAAAACCATTTCATACCGAGAACCTCCATGACAGTTTCATCATGGCCTGAATGACTTGATTTGAAACTCTTAATCTCTGCCTGCATTGCCTCTGCTTCTTGTGTGGATATGGGTAGTCCTTGTTAGACAAATCTTGCCCATACATGATATCTGACATTCAATTTTATATTGTGATTTCATGACTATGCTTCTAAACACCATCAGGTTAATAGCCTAGTAACATTCTATGTACCTATGAAGTTATGTAGATGTACATGCCAGAAATACTGATATACTGTATTACTGTTTCAATGACAATGGACTACAGTGCATACTTAAAATCCTGATATCTCAGTCTGATGGTGTGACTTATGATGTGCACCAGAACTCTAATAAAAATAATTACATGGAAAATTTCAATATGTATGATACATATTTCAGTTATTAACTTTGCAACCCTTACTGGAGCATCCACTGTAAAGTAGAGAAAGGATGATGGTAGCATCTGTCTAACTGGCCAAGTATAATATTACTGACAGGTATAATCATCAGTTCAACACCACTCTTACAGATGTAATAATTATTTATGCAAATAGTCACCCTGTGCATCAGACACATAGCTTTACTATCCCTGAATCAAAAAGTTATCATCACTTGCACACAGTGTTGTGTGAAGGAGCAGGAGGTATAGGCTGACACAAAAGGTGTGTGACTTTGTGTGAGTAAGGAAATGAAGCAGGGAAGATGGACCATGAAAATGTTGTGTGTGTGTCTGTAGATGCCCTCAGTGTAACATTGGTGTGTGAGTGTCTGCATGTGCACAGCCAAGCTTAGTGCTAGCTCTACATGTCTGTATGTTGGACAGATGTGAACCATGCATGGTAGAATTGACAGTTCTTCTTTGTCACCGCCAACCATGAGAACTGGCTCTGTCAGGAGTTGTACTGACACCTCCATGCCCAAGGTCAGATGCAGGCTACTACCTCCAGATGACTGTCTGATGGACATGCTCACTTCACAAGAATGTCCAGGAACATGACCCCATGGCCTGCCACATCTGGGTGTGGACAGCACACTCTCTGATGGAGCAGTGAAAGTAGGTAGCATGATCAGACATGGCCACGTTGGCTTACAGTGTACATAGTTGCTGACCTACCCCCACAAGGCCAATGTTCTCCTCCCAGCAGATGCTCCATCACAGACAATGTGTATTCCATGACAGATACTCTGCTCTCCATCACAGACACGCCTCGTTCCAATGTGTTATTCATCCTAGCCATGGAATCAACATGGTGGAGGCATTCATGGATGCCACGCTGTGCCACATCTAGAATCCTGAGCATTTGTCTGGAGTGCCTTTCTGAGTGTACCTATGCCTCCATGATGGCCCTAAACATAAGTTGCATTACATGTGAAAAGACACCTGCATTGGGTGGAGGAGGAACAGAAGGCTTCCTCCAAGCAGCCCTGTTGATCCTCCTGCATGGCACCTCACCAACAGTTTGGCTACAGGCAGAGTCTACAGGCTCTGAAACAGCAGTAGCTACACTTCCCTGGTCAATGTCCTCACCCTCCACCTGTCCAATATTTGTGGCCTCATTGTACTGAGGATGTGTACGCGTACTGGCTGTGTACAGGGACAATGAGGGAGTTGCTGAGTGTCAACCTCAATGTCAGATTCAGTGTCTGCAACCTCCAGCTGTGCCTCACTTTGGTCACCATCATCATCAGAGTAAGATGAGACACTGACATCAGGTGGTGCAGGGGACACAGAACCACTTTGATGATCACCTGAGACAAAAGGAAGAAACACAGGAATACATTAATACCTGCATTACTATGCTACAATATATGTTAAACAATTTACACTGCTGCCACTATTACAGTCATATCTCTCAACCTCTTAGGCTCATAACTTCATAGGTAGGTACTAGGCTATCGGCCCAAGGGCCTAAGTAAGCCTAGCCAACAAGGTTCCCTGGCTTACGCCACCCAAGAAAATTATTTTCCTGTGCTCCAGTTGAGCAGAGCCACAGAAGTGATCCCCAGGGTGTATTTCCTATTTCCCATCCACTCATCAAGATTTTTCTTGAAGAGTGCTAATGAGGAACTTTGCTTGACATAGATGGGTAGCTTGTTCCAGAGTATGGGAAATCTCTGGGACAGGAATCTATCCCTCCAGCATGTCCTGTTTATTGTGGTGACAAGGTTTAGGTCCCTAGAGTTTGTAGCTCAGAGGCATTGGGATTTCTTTACATGTAGCATGTCCAACAGCTTTGGGTTTGACATAGCGTTATATGTTAGGCAGAGATCAACTCGGAGTAGATGATATGCTACGGAGTAAAGCTGGAGCTTTTGAGACAGTCAGTGTAGGGCATCTGTTTGAGACCAGTAATACTCTTTGTGAGGTACTTCTGTGGCCTTTCCAGCTGCTGCAGATGTCTTGTGAGGTACCTTTCAAAAGGGGTGTTGTACTCTAAAATGGGTCTAATGAGTGTTGAGTAGAGGAGAACAATGACCTCTTTTTTTCCTGGATGAAAACCCTTTTGTGATGAGGTGTGCCACATAGAAGGATTTCCTGACTACTGTGGCAATGTGGTTATCAAAGGATAGACTACTGTCCACCTGGGTCCCAAGGTCTCTTATCACACATTTGGTGTTAAGTAGACTGCCACCTATGTGGTAATTCATGGGTACAGAGTTTTTACCAAAGGGGATGATAATGTACTTTTTGGCATTGAGCTTGAGGCCATGGCTCTGACACCAGGCATCTGTCTCAGTGAGGCCCTTCTGTAGGATGTCTACATCATTTTGGGACTCATCTATGGCTCCTAGTTTGCAGTCATCTGCGAACTTCATTAGCACAAAGGTCTCCTGTGTTAGCCTATACTTCAGAGAAGTAGATACCAAACAGGAGAGGTCCCAGGACTGAACCCTGTAGTACTTCACTTGTCACTGGTTTGAAGTCAGATTTGGAGTCTGCAACTTTTACAGTGTGGGTTCTGTCAGTGAGCCAGTTGGCAACCCATCTTGTGTCATAGGGATTTATACCTAGTTTAGTGAGCTATAATTCCAGAATGGGAGATGGTGTTGAAAGCCTTGGTGAGGTCAAGATAGGCTGTGTGAATTGCCTTACCCTCATCTATGGCTTTGGTGACTGCCTCAAAGAAGTCAATCAGGTTCAGGAGGCATGACCTGCCTTTCACAAACCCGAACTGGGTGGGATCCAGAGTTTGGAGGTTACCGATGTCTTTGTTTATGAGTTCCATGATGATACATTCCATGGCCTTTCAGACCAGGCTCATCAAGCCAATAGGGCAATAGTTCCTGGGATCAGTGGTGGTTCCCCCTTTGTGGAGTGTGATAAATGTTACTGTGCACCATTCAGTGGGTACAAAGCCTGATGTGAGGCTATGATTGAACATGGTGCTTAGGTGGGGAGCCAGTTCATTCTGAAGTTCATGTAAAACACAGTCTGGGATGTTGTCTGGCCCCAAGGATGCTGTGTTTTTGGCTTTAGAGAGTGCAGCTTTTACTTGCATAGTTGTGATTACAGGGACTCTGCATTCTTCCTGTATAGATATTGTCTCTTTAGGGGGTGAGAGGGGGGTAAAGTTAGCACTGAACCTATCTGCCAGGATGTTGGCAATATCAGTTGGTTCTGTAATTTTCATGCTGTTGTGCTGTAAGTCAGAGCAGATCTGGGTGTTGCCATTGAGATTCTTGACATAGCTATAGAATGTTTTGTGGTTGTCCTTAGAATCAGTAGCGATTTTGTTTTCATAGCTAGCTTTGGAGGATCTTATAAGGGATCTCAGCTTCTTACTGAAGCTGACCAGGGAGCTCCTCCACTTATGGGATTTTACTCTCCTTTGCAACAGTTTCTTCTTTCTGTTGTAGAGTTTGTTTATGGCAGGGTACCACCAGATTGGCTTCCTTTTTTTGGAGGATAGCATCTTGGTTCCGTTTGGGATAGCATGATCCATGCACTCGTGTAAGTGCTTATAGAGTGCATTTGTGTAGGATTCAGCAGTCGTAACTGTATTGTCCATCTGCATGGGTGTCATGAAGTTCACCACTTCTGTCTTGAGAAGCATGAAGTTGGCTTTGGAGAAATTTTTTACCATGGTTTCCTTAATGGGGGTGGGGTTGGGATGTAAATATCTAGGGTGATTAGCTTATGGTCGGATCTGACTAATGAGGAGTTGACTTCAGGTGTGGAACACTGGTCAGTCATGTTGGTAATGACTAGGTCTAGGATATTGTTGCTCCTGGTGGGAGTGTGGATAAGTTAATACAGGGCATTGGAATTTATGAATTCCAGAAAGTTTTGAGTGAAGGAGTTGATACATGAGTAGTTTTCCCAGTTAATGGTGGGGTAGTTGAAATCGCCTATTATTAGGCTGTTTGGTTGAACCCTAATAATTTCCAGTATATCAAGAAAAGAGGATTTGGAATCCTGGGGCATGGTGGGGGATCTGTAGCAAGCTACAATTTGGATTGCAGTTTTGCCCAGAGTTATTGGCACATGGATAACCTTGGATGCAATATGCTGAGCAACTAGCCGGGAGGTGTGGATATCCATAATGAATATGGACACACCTCCATCTTTGGTGTTCCAGTCCAGGTTAGATGGCCAAAAAGTCTGGTATGAGTTATACCCTGGTAATGCAGAGGTCCTCTGTGGAGCCTTGAATCAGGTCTCAGTCACTACACAAATATCGATGTTCTCCATTTTAAGGAGTGCCTCGAGGGAGTGCATTTTGAGATTTAGACTTCTAGCATTGAGTAGCATTACCCTCAGTTTTTGCTTGCCTGTTCCTGTTATGGTGGTGAATTGGTCATTTGAACCTTGCCTAAAAAAAAGCACTATGGGGCGGCAAGAGCCTTATCCAGTATCCAGAATCCCAGGGGTGACAGGTGCAGGCAATCTCTGGAAAAGCATTGTGATCTGTCGACCATGTCGTCCCAGGCAGACGGATACTGGATCCCCTTAGAATGACACCAGAAGCTTAGCCAATTGTTAAAGTCAATCATTTTGTCATTGTACTGCAGTGTCATTCTGGGTGATAGCAGGATGCTAGTCAGGGCTAGGGTCATACCTGCCTGGGCTACAAGATCAGAGAGTTCTTCCATGTCTCTTTACATGTAGTCCAGGGAGGTACATCTCAGGTCATTCACACTGACATGGACAATGACAGAGTCTTGTTTGTGCTTGGTGTGGAGTAAGGAGTGTGTGGGTTATGTGGCAGATCCTGGCACCTGACAGGCAGCTGACAGTAACCTTCTCCTTGTTTAGCCTGGTGAGTGGGACATCAGTGTGCCTGACTATAGAGTCACCTATGACTAGTGTGTTAGGTACATTGTTATGGGCTGTGGTTAAGTGGCACACTGAGTCTGTGGGCTATGTGTCATTTGGGTTGTATTGGAGGTTGCTTGCGTTTCTGCTTTGGAGGTCTCTGTTGCTTAAGCAGATTATTAGTGAGAGCCTCCCTGAATGTTTTTGTGTTTCTATGTGTGGATTTTGGTGGTGTAGGTTTAGTGGGACTATGTGATGAGTGTGGTGTGGTGCAAGTGTTTACCTTCTCCTTTTGAGTGTCAAGTTCAGTCTTGGTTGGAGAGAGCTTTACCTCCAGTTTGGCTAGATAAGTGCATCTCTCACAGGTTGTAGTGTTGGGTGGTAGGAGGACACGGTTGTCTGTGTACATGAGGCAATTGCTACATTGCCCCAAGATGCCCAGATTCATCAAATTGACAGGAGAGAGCACTGGGAGCGGACCCTTGGACATGCCTGAATAAAAACTATTTTCCTCTAGACAAGTGAGGAAAGTGAGTACAAGAGCTGTTGTTCTCTAAGCAAGTGAGGAAAGTAAGTACAAAAACTGTTTTCCTCTAGGTAATGAGGAAGGTTGAGGGCTGTAGTAATTTGTAGCTTATTTAGTGCTTACGACAAGTTCTGAACAAGTGCTGAGCACGAATAAGCAAATTCAAGTGCTAAAATTAAGAATCGGTATCTGGACTAGACTAGTTACAGGAAAGAAACAAGTGCAAATGTGGGCTTTTAAATCAGAAAGTTGAGAGAGATGGAAAAATTGCTCAAACGGCCAATAACTACAATTTCTGGGCCAGAAACCACTCCTTATGTGGTAGATAGGTTACCTAGTGCTTGCCACACCCACTGATAAGCTAGCTGGCATCCTTCCAACACAGAAAGGCTTGGGGGGCTCAGAAGCTTACAGACAGTCCTGGATACAGCAAATCTGTATCTGGACTAGACTATTTACAGGAAAGGGTGGAAACAAGTGCAAATTCAGGCTTTTAAATCAGAAAGTTGACAGAGAGGGAAAAACTGCCCAAACAGCCAATAACTACAATTTCTGGGCCAGAAACCACTCCTTATGTGGTAGATAGATTACATAGTGCTTACCACTCCCACTGATAAGCTAGAAGGCTTCCCTCCAACACAGAAAGGCTTGGGGGGCTCAGGAGCTTACAAACAGTCCTGGATACAGCAAATATGTATCTGGACTAGACTAGTTGCAGGAAGGGGGGGGGGGGACAAGTGCAAGATATCTGGACAAAGTCATAAATAATGATTGGACAAAGGCCCAAGAATAGGGACAATTTTGAAATACTGCTCTTACAAACCTAGAAAGTTGATAGAATAACAGGTTTTGCTTTGGCATGACATCTCTGAAGGGTATGAAGTGTGAAATTCAGATCTCTGTCATTATTTTATGTCTTTAATCTTTCATGACATGTCAATAATTTGGCAGAAAATCATTATGATATGAACTATGGGCCAGAAATATGAGTAAGAAATCTGGAGATTCAGCAAAAATCTGTACAGTTGACAGGTATGCATACAGTACAGCAATACATACAGGAGGCCTAAGAGGACACATTAGCAGATATTTCGCAGTTTATCTATAGTAATGACATAAATTTATTATGCTTACCAACTGCAAGAGCCCTATGTCTCTGAATTCCTGATGATCCTGAAATAAATAAAGGAAGAAATGACAGCAGCAGCACCACGTTTAACAGTATAACAGGGGGTAATACATTTACTAATCTATATCTGCAGTAAAACAGCTATTAACAACAATGTGGATGTGGCTGCAACCTCAAAATAAGCATAAAACTGCAGCTAACTTAAATAACCCCACCAAAACAAAGCAACTTGACACACACAGATAAACTATTGACAACATTTCAGAATGCCACAGTATTCTAATGATAATCCAACATAGCTTACCTGGAAGCTCCTTTTGAGATGCAGGAGTGGCGCCCACATCCCAAACATACTGGGTCATTGATTGCTGGGAGCTGTCCTGTGAGGCAGTGTTTGCTAGGAATTCCTCTGTGGCAGTGAGAGGGGGTTCTGCATCAGGCCCACCACCGGTGATCTGTTGATCAAGTGCCACTGTAGCTGCATGCCTTCTTGCAGCTGTCATCATATCTGTGACTCTGTGACACACCTGCTCTTAGGTGCGACTGTGTCGCTCAGTATCATTTATGTTGCGGAGTAATTCATCCCACATGGCTGTACGCTGAGCCATATTGGCCCACCCTCTGGACAGCCGTATTGCATGATGTTGATGTAATCCCTCTTTAATGAGGTCATTCTCAGCCTCAGTAAATGGGGGCCTACATTGAACAGGCATTTTGTGTCCTGAAAGGCATTAAAATAACACATATAAGGATCACATAAGTACAAATAAACTGTGTACAGGTACAGCTGTAAAGGAAGGCTGTCTATTTCCCACTTGATAAACTTTAAAGATTCAACAGGAGTCAAAAAATAATAATGGAGGGTCCAAAACAAGGAGAGTAACAACAGGAACATGTCCTTGTTTGTGCCATAACAGGTACTCAGCTATATTCACCCACCCAAAATAGCAGCTCATTCTAGGTTGTGCCATAACAGGAACTCATCTTATTTTCCTCCCACAAACAAAATAACAGGCCAAAATCCAATTTTGCTAATCAAACTGTGAAATGCTAAAAGTGCTATCAAAGGAACTTTCAGTGAAGCATGTGTACATAGTTATCACAGGGCATTATATTTTCAGCTTACTCTACATTCTCCATACCTCTGATATGGGTTGAAAAACAAGACCATGCCATGATTACAGTTCCAAAAATGCATGCAGATTTATGTCATGTTATCCTTAACTACATTCCAGCATATGCATTATGAAGTTAACAAAATGGATACATACCTGCTGGAGTACAGTACTCATCTGTAGAGATATAATGTTCAAAATAAATGTGTCACTGAGTTCAACAGTGGAATAACTCTCATCCACATCAGTTTGCCTAGCTACACATTTGCCTTTTTATAATGGAGTACATTAGTAATTGATTTCATCTGTCCTAGTCTGTGCTTCAGAGATCCTAATTACAACATACGCAGCTGAATTGCATGCTAATCAACCAATCTTGTGGAGCTAGTCAACAAGATATAAAGCATCTATGTAGACTTTTTATATGAATTGAGAAAGTAGTAGAGTACAAACACAAAGTAATCGCAGACAGCTTGTTAGTAGCTACTGCTACAGGCTGAAGACAAAGTTGCTCCTGCTACCAATAGCCATAGACAGAGAGGATGAAGACTTTGCAGGCCAAGTACACAGTATAGGAACTGTGCGACCTCTGGCAGTTTTGACTCACAGCCAGAGCCAAATGAAGGGAATCCATCAAACTGGAAAGCAAGGTATGTGATGAACTTAGAATCTTAGCCACAGGTACCTTTCACAGACTACCAGGAGACATGCTTGGTGTGTAATAGGCATCAGCATCCAGGATCTTCCAAACATTCCTGCATGCTATACTACAACATGGGAGAGAGCACATATATTTTACCATTATTTCTGAGGACAGGGTCACAAGAATGCTACAATTGTACCATGTATCGCACTACACTAAAATGATGTGTGCCATACATCGCTGTCATGTACACATGAGAACAAACTGTGTATAAAAATGCACTCAACTTACACAACCAAAGGCTCTTTAATAAAAAATAAAAAATAAAAATAAGGTAAGCGCTTTCGCGACCACAAACTGTCGCTTCTTCAGACAAAGAACACTGAAAAGAGACCATGATATATACAGACTGTTGATTGAATAATAGGCTGTTATCATCAAATTAAACATTAAGAAAATATATTTAAAAAGACAGAAGGGTACAAACTGTTAAAAACCTATTATAGGTAAATATGGGTCTGTGTACTAGGTAATAAGCAGGCATATAAAAATACATGTGTAAAATACATATAAAAACATGTTAAAAAGGTATAAGATAAAAATAATAAAAATAATAAAACTAATGTTTGAGACGTCTCATTTTTAAGAAAGGTTTAACAAAGAAGGTGCTGTTTAAACCTGGTGGTTTTTCGGCATTTAATAAAAGGATTCATTTCTGTTCAGCTGCCTCTGTAATATTGTCAATGTCTCCTCCACGTAAATTAGCCTCTATAACTTGAATAACAAAGAACCTAAAAATATGTGAAGGATCTGTTGATATAACATGACTGGCTAGTGCATTGTTCTCTTTCTGATTCCTGATATCTCTGATGTGTTCCAGTATCCTGTCCTTTAATAGTCTGTTAGTTTTGCCTATGTAATATGCATGACATTGCTTACAATATGCAAAATACACTAGGTTAGTTGTTCGACAGTGTGCGTAGTAATTAATCCTGATAGTAAATTTTTTGGTAGGATGTGTGTAGACTGTATTTGAATAAATATACTGGCAGGCAGAACAGTGTCTGCAGGCAAACGTGCGTGTTCTGATTAATTCACACTGTCTATTAATGGTGTTCTTGTTGCAAAGATGTTGCTTCAGAGACTTGTTTCTAAAGGAGAAGGTGGGTGTATCATTAATAGTATTCTTCAGTTCTGGAATCTCTTGTAAAATATTCCAGTTCTTTTTTATGATCTCACAATAATTATTGATATCACCGGAGTACTGAAAAGCAATTCTAAACCTGTCTGTAGTAG
Source organism: Protopterus annectens (assembly GCF_019279795.1). Classification (NCBI taxonomy): domain Eukaryota; kingdom Metazoa; phylum Chordata; order Ceratodontiformes; family Protopteridae; genus Protopterus; species Protopterus annectens. Next base: position 1,153,494,792 of record NC_056726.1, on the reverse strand, counting down.
TGGATGGTGTTCTGATCTCGAATTCTTCATTAGTAACGTTTCTAAAATAGGGTCTACATTTGTCCTTTCTATGTGACCATTCTTGATCTATCACTTCACTGATTTCCTGTTCAGAGTAACCTCTTTCTAAAAATTCTTGTTTACTTATCTGTAAGGCATTTTGTGCATCAGTGTCATTATTGTGTAGTCTAAGCACCCTGTATACTTGTCCCTTCAACATGTTACGAGGAATGTGTCTGGGGTGCATGCTATTTTTGTGTAACAATGCATTTTTCCTTGTTGGTGTCTTATATATGCTGCTGCATGTTTGATCCAGTTCTGATTTCCTTAGTGTCACATCCAGAAACTCTATTTCATCATCAGAATATTTATAGCTAAACTTTAGGAACTCAGTAGTGCTGTGCATATACGCCACTAGTTGATGGTGTTCGTTGGTGTTACCTCCCCATAACAAGAAAATATCGTCTACAAAACAAACATACCAAAGGACATGTTCGCATAGAGCATTTATGTCAGATAAAAGGGTAGATTGTTCCCAATGTGTTAGCGTTAGATTGGCGTAGCTGTTGGCACGATAAAAGTCATTTTCTAAAATAAAACATTATTTTCTAGTATTATCTCTAGTAAAGCACAGACAAGTGTGACTTGGTCATCTTCAAAACATCTGTTCATGGTAAGAAAAGATCTAATCATTTCAATACCCCACTCATTAGGGATAGAGGTAAAAAGGGATTCTAGATCTAAAGTGACAAACATATAGTCAATCGAATGCATATTTTTAAGTTCAACGCAACAACAGTACCGAGCGACATCCCCAGACTGTAAAAAGGTGCCGTTTTTAACATCAGGTTTGGTTTTTAACATTTCCTCTTTTGAATTAACTAAAGAACATATTCAGTTACTCAACAAAGGCCTATCATTTATACCAGCGAAATGAGCAGACCATGCTGACATGCTTAAAGACTTAAGGTTACTAGGCAGAAACCTAACACTAAAATGTATGTTTAACAATAACATTTATGAAGTTTCTAATTTTAAGAGACCCAGTACTTTTGTTCCTATCATGCACCCTATTGTACAAACTTTTATTAATGTTTGTGAAACTGAATTTAGAACATTGTTTAAAGAGGGAACTCAAGTCACTTTTTGCAATATGACAAGACAAGACTTTGATGCTTTAGACGAACTTAAAAATATGCATTCAATTTATATAAAACCTGCAGACAAGGGTGGTAGGATTGTCATTCTTGATAAAGATTTATATTTATCACAAATGAAAGTATTGTTGCAAGATGTTAATACTTATCAATGCATTTCTAAACCAACTGTTAATGGCATAATAGAAAGAGTGTCTTTTTTAATCTTTGACTTACTCATGACAGGTTTAATTAATGAAAATCTTTTGAAATATTTTAATACAAATAACCCCATAGTTCCCAAAGTTTATGGTCTACCTAAGATACATAAAAATAAGTCCCTTCCACCTATCAGACCTATTGTATCAGGTGGAGGATGGTGCACTGAATCATTATCAATCTATGTAGAGAATACCTTATATATACTTCTAGCCAACTGTAATACCATTTTTAAAGACACCAAAACTTTTTTAGAAAGATTATACAATAGACTATCTACTATGGACAGTAACTATATGTTTGTTACTTTAGATCTAGAATCCGTTTTTACCTCTATCCCTAATGAGTGGGGTATTGAAATGATTAGATCTTTTCTTACCATGAACAGATGTTTTGAAGATGACCAAGTCACACTTGTCTGTGCTTTACTAGAGATAATACTAGAAAACAATGTTTTTATTTTTGAAAATGACTTTTATCGTGCCAACAGCTATGCCAATCTAACGCTAACACATTGGGAACAATCTACCTTTTTATCTGACATAAATGCTCTATGTGAACATGTCCTTTGGTATGTCTGTTTTGTAGACGATATTTTCTTGTTATGGGGAGGTAACACCAACGAACTCCATCAACTAGTGGGGTATATGCACAGCACTACTGAGTTCCTAAAGTTTAGCTATAAATATTCTGATGATGAAATAGAGTTTCTGGATGTGACACTAAGGAAATCAGAACTGGATCAAACATGCAGCAGCATATATAAGACACCAACAAGGAAAAATGCATTGTTACACAAAAATAGCATGCACCCCAGACACATTCCTCGTAACATGTTGAAGGGACAAGTATACAGGGTGCTTAGACTACACAATAATGACACTGATGCACGAAATGCCTTACAGATAAGTAAACAAGAATTTTTAGAAAGAGGTTACTCTGAACAGGAAATCAGTGAAGTGATAGATCAAGCATGGTCACATAGAAAGGACAAATGTAGACCCTATTTTAGAAATGTTACTAATGAAGAATTAGAGATCAGAACACCATCCACTACTACAGACAGGTTTAGAATTGCTTTTCAGTACTCCGGTGATATCAATAATTATTGTGAGATCATAAAAAAGAACTGGAATATTTTACAAGAGATTCCAGAACTGAAGAATACTATTAATGATACACCCACCTTCTCCTTTAGAAACAAGTCTCTGAAGCAACATCTTTGCAACAAGAACACCATTAATAGACAGTGTGAATTAATCAGAACACGCACGTTTGCCTGCAGACACTGTTCTGCCTGCCAGTATATTTATTCAAATACAGTCTACACACATCCTACCAAAAAATTTACTATCAGGATTAATTACTACGCACACTGTCGAACAACTAACCTAGTGTATTTTGCATATTGTAAGCAATGTCATGCATATTACACAAGCAAAACTAACAGACTATTAAAGGACAGGATACTGGAACACATCAGAGATATCAGGAATCAGAAAGAGAACAATGCACTAGCCAGTCATGTTATATCAACAGATCCTTCACACATTTTTAGGTTCTTTGTTATTCAAGTTTTTAACATGTTTTTATATGTATTTTACACGTGTATTTTTATATGCCTGCTTATTACCTAGTACACAGACCCATATTTACCTATAATAGGTTTTTAACAGTTTTTACCTTTCTGTCTTTTTAAATATATTTTCTTAATGTTTAATGTGATGATAACAGCCAATTATTCAATCAACAGTCTGTATATATCATGGTCTCTTTTCAGTGCTCTTTGTCTGATGAAGCGACAGTTTGTGGTTGTGAAAGCGCTTACCTTATTTTTATTTTTTATTTTTTATTAAACAGCCTTTGGTTGTGTAAGTTGAGTGCATTTTTATACACAGTTTTTTCTTGTCTTATTGCACTCAGCCCCATCCTTGAAGCCATTTTGTGTTTTATAACACATGAGAACAAAACCTGGGGAACAAAGTAGGGTCTACATAAACCATAAGGTCTAAAATTGAACAACTGCCAAGCCATGAGTAATGACATGGGAATCATCTGGAACATGTGTGCTGGCAACTGTGGCAGTAAACACAACTTCCATATGTACCACATCTTCCAAATGCACCAAATGTGTGCTATGGGAGATATCTCACAGGCTCATTTAGGGGTGGATGCATGCTATGCACTGGAGTCATGGCTGATGAAACCCATCAGAAATGCACACACACAGAAGAGCACCTTAATAAAACACATGGTCCAACCTGTAATGTCATAGAGCATGTTTTTCAGCTACTGCAGTCACAGTGCCAGCGCCTACATACCTCTGGCTGAGGGCACCATTACAATCCACTGACATGTCCCTCAATGTTCATAGTATGTAATATGCTATCCAAGTTAATCTAGTGGAAACTGCTGTAGTAGGAACAGCAAGGGGAAGGGGACCATCAGCTGTAGTAGGAACAGCAAGGGGAAGGGGACCATAACCTTCCGACAATGCCAAAGTCACCACAGCCACAGATCAGTGATGTGTCCAAGTAGAAACCAGCAGCAGGTGTGGTTGTAGGCAGGCATAGCCATGCGCAATATGCCCTTGCATTGTCTAGGAGACAAGCCATGCCACACTAACTCACCACCTAGGAGCCTAAAACTACCCTCCTACATCACTATACTTTTGTACTGGGAAAGCATTACAGATAACAGTTCGACAGTAAGGCTACACATTGCAGTTTTTGACTTTTCAACCCTACCTAAATCAGACAACAGGCAGGATGCTAAACATACAGAGTAACCAGCCCAACACAGTCTTGTTACTGCCATAGCGGGAACACAACTTTGATCCCCCACCCCCAAAAGAACAGTCAGTGCTTGTTTGTGACATCCAACCTGGCTTTACTTAGTTGGCAACTGCACATCATATTAGTCCCAGTTAATATCCTTTGATATTGTAAGTGTAATGATGTAAAATGGTGTACACAGTGTATGTCCCAGAGTGCTGCTCAGATAACTGCTAAATGACTAAGGGACACAGACAGTTAAGACAGCGATGTATATTTGACAGCAAGAATCATAACAGGGTGGGTAATCACTAAGTGTTGTATTTTCAAAGGTAAACATTTCATTACGAGTATTATTTATTTGACATTTGTTGACAGAGTTAGTCCAACTGGGCAGATGCCGTTTTCAGTGGAGACCCAGAAAGAAAAGCTCCAATTTTTATATACATATTAAAAGATGAAGTATAGCAAAAAAACGCATATATTTACATTCTAACCTAATTAACATATAGAACTAACAAATATATAGTATGAGGTACAACTGGTCAAGACCTTATAAAGGAAAAGTTATAAAGCTAATCTTATAACAATTGTATCTTAAGCATAAACACTAAACAAAACTTATAGATTTAAAACACTATGTAAGAGTAATATAAAAATATAAGTTCACATCGGGGCCGTAGGCCACTTTTATTGTAAAGGTACATGCTAGAAATAAAGTAAAATTAAGGAGGGGTTAGTTGCAGTGGAGGAAGAGGTATTTTCAGTAGGGTCAGTGCAAGTGCAAGTCCAGGAGTTTAATAGGTGGTCCTTTAATGTCTTTTTGAAACAGCATTGGGAATCATTCTAACATATAGGGGCAGTTTGTTCCAAGCATTGGCAATTGAGTGGTTGTAGAAGAGTTTACCAATGTTATTTTCTGAGTTTGTAAATCTCCAGGAGGTGTTGGTCAGAGCTAGTCTGCATGAGTAGGAGTGTAGAGGAGAGGAAAGTTGAGAGAGCTGGATAGGAATTAGGTCAGTTAATATAGACTCAGTAAGGTGTAGCAGTGGCAGAAGTTGATGTTGAAGTTCTAACCACTGAAGGTTTTTAAGAGATGGCAATGATGTGAGCAATAGGGTTGATTTGAGACAAATCTAGCAATTTTGTTATAGCTGAGTTCTAGCTTAGTCAAGAGATTAGTTTGTAGGTTAGTAAGAATAGAGGTGGCATATAATAGAGTGGGTAGTAGATAAGCTTGTGCAAGGGAGATTTTAGATTCATTTGTGAGGATTTTTTTAATTTCTATAGAGCAGGCCAAGTTTTTCATGCGTCTTTTTAATACAGTACTATATTTTATTTATCTGTATTTTTTTATTTTACATTTGTTGACCAGGCTAGTCTAGCTGGACATATTTCCATTTTCAGTAGAGGCCCGAGGAGAAAAGCTCCACACAGATATACAAAGTATAAAAATATTGTTACAAGGTAAGTAAAGGATTAATAAACAATAAAACAGATGTTTTTTTTCATTCTAGATATAAAGTAGCAATAAACAGAATATTACTTAAGGAAGCTAAAACAGTTGTAGTACAGGAGAGTTACGTACAATACTTCACATCAGGTACAAGGATTTAAACAATAGGTTAGAGTTTAGCTAGTGACAGTCTTATTTACAGATTAAGGAAGCAATACTTCACATAAAGTACAAGGATTTAAGCAGTAGGTTAGAGTTTAACTAGTGACAGTCTTATTTACAAGACTAAGGGCAGGATTCACGAAGGCTTGCACGGAGTCTAAGAGTAGTGTAAGACTCCATGCAGCCTTCGTGATCCAGGAACAGCCCAAAGTCCGTGTAAGAGTCAAGCTAAAACGGCTCTTACACGGAGTGGGCGTGGATAAGCTAATCACCTCACTTGCAGCCGGATAGCATGCAAATGAGGATGATTAGCGATCCAGGAAGCCCAGAACAGCCCGTGTAAGAGCCGTTTTAGCTGCAGAAATGTACTCAGTTGACAACTGAGTACGTTTCGCAAAACGCAATGGAGCCATGTCAGCTCCAAATAAAGGGTGCATATGTGTCAGGCAGCATGCCAATGGCCAAATATGTGGCCATTGGTAAGGTAACCTGATGCAAATATATGAGAAATATAATTTTTTTTTCGCCGATTGCCGATGTTTAAACCCAGCACAGCCCCGCGCAAACGAGCTGCGCTGTATAGAACATAAAAATGAAGGTTTTAAACCTACAAATGTAGGTTTTATGCAATACATGGAATGTCAATGCAGGGACCAGCAGAGCAAAACCAACATGGCCACCGTGTAGTGGTTGCTAAGGGGGGAAGCTGAGTCTAAGAGATGTAACTAAGCATTAGTAGGCAATCTGATGCAAATGAGTGTAAGGATACTGAATTCCACTGTCACATAGCAAATGAGCACATTCTGAGTAGTGTAAGAGTTACATAAGGGGAGGAACAGAGTAGGAGATAGGTGACATCACAGGGGGGAATGGTAGAAAGAAATGCAGTTCATTGGAGGTTAGAGTTACATGACAGATGTCAGACAGATATCAAGGAAAGAGGTGTGCCACTAGATAAGCATGAGAAAGTCAAGAAATGGAAGGTGTACACTGTTGCCTACACCAAAGTTTCTTGCTGGACATGTATGCGCGTGCGTGCCACAGTGCGTAAAGGCAGTGTCGCGGCGTGTAAGGCAGTGTGCGTGCGTGTAAGGCAGACTGAGCATGTGAGAGCGTGTTGGGAGATGTTTAACACCGCTTGCTGGCGTGCGTTTAAAACCGAATAAGCAGAGTCTGAACTGTGTAAGTATGTGTGCGTGCGTGTAAGCCACTGTGAGCGTGTTCCTGCTGGTTTGCACACAGCTCCTCCCTGAGGAAACAGAAAGGAAAAAGGAAGCAACAGATGTAGTAGGAAGTTAGCAGGGAATACTGCTGGAGCTAGCAGGTGAAAACAATTAGATGCAGGCAATTACACAGGCAGAATACTAGCCCAGCCCAGCACTTAAAACTCTGCAAACAGCAGTGCAGAATGTTTCTCTCAAGAGACACTGCAAGACAGGAGTTAAGTTATCAGAAGTGAAAACTGAAAAAGCTGAACTCAGAGCAGAAATGTTAGGGGCTGCCATAGCTGTCATAATGAGACATAGGCGACTTGCTGAGGGTGGTGACAATGCAGATGGTGCCAGACAACCCACAGTGAGGAGACGGAGAAGAGTGTACAGGCCTAGGGTCACCTACCACGGGTTACATGAGCTGGAGATAGTACAGAGCTATAGAATGGACAAAGACCTCCTGCAGCAAATAGTGGAGCTGTGCAGGCCACGCCTCACACACAGAACCAACAGAAAGGAACCCATCCCAGTGGAAACCAAGGTATGTGTTGGCCTAAGAATACTAGCAACAGGTACCTTCCAGAGACCAACTGGTGATATGATGGGGATATCACAGGCATCAGCCTCCAGGGTACTGCACCAGTTCCTGGATGCCATGTCAGCACATGTCGGTGATCATGTATATTTCCCCAATGCCCGTGAGGTATTGGCCAGCAATATGCGTCTCTTCCAGCAAATAGCGGAATACCCTGAGGTAGTGGGTGCAATAGACTGCACGCACATACGCATCAAAGCACCAGCCGGTGAGCGGGGTAGGGCATACATCAACCGCAAGGGCTTCCCCTACATCAACTGCCAGGTCGTGTGTGATGCCCAGGGCATAATAATGAATGTGTGTGCTGGCTGTCCTGGGAGCTACCACGATTCCCACATCTGGCATTTGACACAGTTGTACCAGACATTTGACAATGGGGACATCCCGCACGGACACCAAGTGGGGGATGCAGGTTATGCACTGGAGCCGTGGCTGATGACACCCATCAGAAACGCACACACACCTGAACAGGAACGCCATAATGAGGCACACGCACAAACACGTAATGTAATAGAGCGTGTGTTTGGGCTGCTCAAGTCACGGTTTCGGTGTCTGGACACATCTGTTGGAGCCTTGCAGTACACACCAACTACATGTACCCAAATTGTCATGGCATGTGCTATGCTACATAATATGATCTTGCGAAAACAGCTGCAGCAGGACCAGCATAGGGCCGGGCCAAAGAGCCCCCCACCATTACCAAGGCCATCACAGGCAGAGCGTGACTCAGAGGAGGAATAACCTGAGCCTGCCCCAGTAGGCAGAAGGAGGCATGCCCAGTATGCCCTGGCCTTGGCAAAGAGGCAACGCATAGCACATACATTGGCTCAGTAGGAAGCCTGGGAATGATACCCCTCTCTGACTCACTCATATAGTAACAGGGATGCCTAACATGACACAGCCTGCTCTCAAACATGTACAGGGAAGTGTAATATGCGCATCCGACAGAGACAGCCCTGCAGCACCACCTGAGGCATGAATGCTATGTGTTAAGTAATGTAACATCATGTACTATATGCACACCTGAGGACCCTGACTAACATCCTACCCTCACCAAGCATCATGCCACAACATGACAATGAGATGATCAAGTGCAACAATTGACTGAAGTATCGCAGTTAGTCAAAGGAGATCCAATGTGTGCCAGTCTGGGATGACATGCTGAGCATGACATGATGCACCACCTGCTAGGACTGGTGTGCACCTATCAGTGCAGGCCGTATGGATACTGGCAAAGGCTGTTGTCACCCACAGTGTGCCCTGAATAGGTAAGGCTCAAAACACAAACCTATCTCCATAGGTATCAGAAGGGATAAGAATAAGATAAGGGATAAGTTGAAACAGCAAGATGCATGCAGTCTAAACTCACCCAGTATGGAGAATGTTGATAACTGCGCTGTAACAGAAAACTGAGGCAAGGCTCACAACAGCACCCTAACACTACCAGGTTACACCTCATACTGTGCTGTACAGCCTCAAAACTTGGAACAAGCTACCAAAGGAGGGTGACTAGCAAGAATCGTCAAGGATAATCACACCCCCATGTCGGTACCACAACAAAAAGCAGCATGGACTAGACATGCTCAAGTAACAGTGGCTAAAACTGCCCCCCAGTTTATAGCCTGCTACAGACTACTGTCCCAACACCAGGAACTGCATCCGGCCTATGCTGGAATACATAAATATACCAAGTCCTCCAAACCACATTATATTGGGCGACTGCAAATACCCAGACATAGACTGGGAGCATTATACTAGCTCCAACAGTGTAGGACAAAAGTTCATAGAATCCATAAACCAAAAGGCCCAGGAACAGCGTACCACTCCCACAAGAGGGGTAAGCATACTGGATGTGATAATCAGCAACATGGGTACTGGATGGCAAGATGAGAAGTGTATTGCTCACTGGTAAAACCAGACCATAGAGTAATCACACTGGATATATAAATCCTGACCACATTCCCTGGCCAGAAAACCACAGTGGAAAACATGTGTTAAGCAATATTTGCACTCCTCCAAACTGATGTGGAATCCATTAAAGGTCCTGTGCAGGTGCAAAATATGGGCCACACCTCAGAACCTGTAATACAGCCATTCCATGAACACTGCCAGGAATGCTTGGATTATGCAGTCCTAAATTAAAACAAGACACAGTGCCTAAATCTGGCATGGTGGACACCAGCCATAACCAAAACATGCAAGAGAATGAGGAAGCTACTACATGATAGAGCAAACATGAACAATGAAGTAATCACTGATCAGTAGTATGGCAATAAAATCTGTCCACACATACAATCCACTAAGGCCAGCCACAACAAGTGGAATCTGTGAATCCTGAAGCAATGTTACACCTGCCCCAAGTACACAGACATCCCCCAACTCCACCCAAGAAATACAAATATATGTGAGAGATGCAACCATCCATCCAAACTGGAGGCTGAGCTCCCTCAACTCAGTACTCCCAAAACAAGTCAGGAGGAGAAGGTAACCACACACACCACAAACACAGTCCCACATAGACCTATCACAACTGCAAACCAAACACATAAACACAGAAAAACATTCCCGGAGGTACAAATTACAAACACAGCACACCAACAGAGGCCTCTAAAGCAGACACCCAATCAAACAGCCTCCAAACATAGCACATGCAACACATAGCACACAAAGCTGGTGTGCCAAACAGTCACAGGCCAGAAGGAGAAACAACATGCCTGATACAGTTGTAATAGGTGACTCCATAGTCAGACACACTGCTGTCCCGCACACCAGACTGAACAAGGAAAGGGTACAGTAAGCTGCCTGTAGGCTGCCACAATATGCCACATAACAGAAGTATGTAGGTCACTCCAAAGCAAGTAGAAATATGATGCAGTCATAGTCCATGCTGGTGTGAATGACCTGAGATGTACCACCCTAGACTACATGAAAAGAGACATAGATGAGCTATCTGATTATGTAGTCCAGGCCGGTATGACACTCACCGTTTGCAGCATCCTACCCTTACCAAGAATAATGCCACAGTACAAACACGGAATGATCAGTCATAGCAAGTGGCACACTTACTGGTGTCATTCCAAGGGGATCCAATGTCTGTCTGCTTGGGATGTCATGCTTGACAAGCCATACAGCTGTCCTTGGGATGGCCTGCACCTGTTACCCTGGGCCTGAATATTGGATAAGGCCTTTGCCACCTCCATAGAGCCTTTTGTAGGCAAGGCTGAAAAGACTGACCCACCACCCTAGAAAACATAAGTGGGAAGAAACATAAGGGAAATGCTGACCAATGCCAGATGTGTACACCCCAATATGCATGCTCCCGAGGCCATCCCCAGTATGGAGAACATCGATGTCTGTGCAGTGACAGAAACCTGCTGCAAGCCTCCTGACAGCACACCAGCACTACCAGGTTATACCACGTATCACGTGCCATGGCCCCAAAACCTGGAACAAAACATAAAAGGAGGGTGAGTATCCATAGTCAGCACAGACACCCATACATCCAGGTAACTGACAATGCACAAGGCATCGGAGTTCACCCATGTGCAACTAACTGTAGGCAAGACTGCTGTGCAGTCTGTAGCATGCTACAGACCACACTCTCACACACAATAACCCCACCCAGCCGTCCTGAAGACACTGGACAGTATGAATGTCCCACCAAATACCAAACAAGGCACCACAAATTACCACATAGGTGGTAAACCATTATGTATGGAAGGAGTAACCAGGGACCTAGGGACACAAATGGACAGTAACCTGTTATGTGACACCCACATTGCCAATGTGGCTAGGAAGACTGTCTACATTTGACACCGTATCAGGAAAGGATTCACATCTACGTCAACAGAGGTCATTGTGCCCCTATACTTTTCTCTAATCACACCCATAATCTAGTACAATGCCTCATATGGGATGTACCTTACCTGACACCTGCAGCAGTTAGAAAGACCTCAAAGGTACCTCACCAAGAGGATAAAGGGTCTCAAATATATGTCATATGCTGCCTGGCTGTAGACACCCCAGCTGAATGCAGTCACATACTGCCTACACAGAGGCATTGCATGCCTGTTGTAGGAGGCCATGCCCAACACAGGAGTAATGGATATGCTCCACCCCAGAAAACTCAAATCCATCGGAGCTGTGAGAGTGAGAGATGTCAACCTCAACAAATAATGAAATAGGATGTGCTGGTGGGACAGATACATAATCCAGAGGCTCCCCACACCCTGGACCAGAATCCCACTCCATGTTAGGCAGAGCCCCTCACTGACACTCTTCAACAGGAATCTTGCCAAGTGGATGGATGATTGTAGAGTTACACTGGGAGTCTTCACTGTGTCATGTCCAGACAGAGGCACAGCAAAGCAAATCATAAATGGCCATAATATTCACATAGCAAGGGGTGTCTTGCTAGGCTAACAAATGCCCAGGGTGGATAGACTAGTATGAACCTATGAAGATACAAATTGTACAGGACACTAAGGATAATCCCAAGGCTTTCAGAACTGACGGTAGGAACCATGTTGGGAATTCACAGATATGCCCTGAATCACACAAATATCACAAACACACACACATATTGCCAACATACATCCTGACAGTTGCAGTGCAAACCCCCCCCCCAAATGCAGAATATCTATCCCAGCAGACTGCTGGCCCCCTGACATTGCAGATGCTGAGGTAACAGCCAACATCTACAAAGCAAAACACACAGCAGCAATGGTATGAGATGGTGTCCTGGGCTTAGTGCAACCTGGACTCCAAGATGAATGGAATGCCAAACCACACTACTGCTCAATGTCAGCCTTACCACAGAATATGTACCCAAAGAGCAGTGTACAACAACAGTGGTCCTTCTCAACAAAGGTGTTGCCTGAATGGATACTGAAAACTACTACCCCAGAATCCTGAGAAGCTCGGTTTGCACAGCTATGGAAAGGATCAGCATGTACCACAGACATAAAGATATTGGGGACCTACTGACACCGGACCCAACCCAGTGTGGCTTTCTCAAGTGCAGATCCTGCCCCTAAACATGTTTGACTCAATTGAAACAGTCATTAAGGTCATTGATGAGGGCATTGTGCTCCACACAGTGTAGCTGGACCTTGCAAAGGCTTCTATACTATACCCTACGTGTTCATTATAGATAGGCTCACCAGCTTAAATATAAACCCACATGTCAGTAGAGGGGTTGCAAACCAGACCAAGGACAGAACAGACATGGTCAGACATGCTGCAGCCATGTCAGACTACAAACCAGATATAACTGGCATCCCACAAGGCTTTGTCCTGGGATCTCCTCGCCTGGTATATATGTCCCATAGGTACAGGCAAACATGGAAGGACTGTGTCGAACATGTTTGCAGAGGACTACAAACTGCTCACCACATATGATCCACCAGCTGACACAAGCATCCCACAAAAGGGCCACATAGAAACAGACAACTGGTGCCATAGCCATGTCATCAAGCTAATTGCAGAAACGTGTATAGTCAACCCCCGTGGATATACAGTAAGTGCCCACCAATTACCACATAGGTGTTAACCCATTATGTAGTTAACATGTAATGAGAGACCTGGGGACACAAGGTGATAGATATCCTGCATTGGACAAACATTTGCTGTAGTGTTTACAGAAACATACCATATACCCACCTAATCATGAAGGCTGTCAGATCTAGATAAGGGGAGGTCATTGTGGCTCTGCAGTCATCCTTCATCAGCGGTACAATTGACTACAATAGCCCCTGTGGGATGTACCTCAGCAGACACCTCCATCAACCGTAATGTCCCCAACAGTACCTCATCAGGAGTATCAAAGAGCTTGCACAGATGCCATGTGTTGCCTGTGTTGCTGGCATCAATAAACATGCTGCACCTTGTACAATCTCAATGGCAGTCAGATATGCACATGAGAGACCTGAACCCCAGCACTGACTTACATAGGACAAGCTGTACTGCGTGATCCATAACACAGAAGCCACTCCCACCCATGAGTGAACCCCCAGCACAGGCTACCCATAGAGTCACTTATCAATCTTCCTCAATAGGAATCCTGATGAGTGGATGGGAGATGGTAGATTTATCCTGGGTACCACTGTCATGTCACAGGTAGACAGAGGCACAGTATACTAACCAAGACATATGTCATGGCAAACTCCACTTACAATGTGTGTTGAAGGACAAACACACTCTCCAACTAGCATTAGACATGGACTAGGGCACATCGCTAGTGTTTGCAAATGTACACCTATGTTGTGGAATACACTACCAATGTTGGACAAGCCTGGTTTAAGTAGTTCATATCTGAACAGAATGCAACATGGTCAGATGTACACAACTGGCCCCTAACCAGGCTGTTGTGCCCACTATCGAAATGTAAAGCAGTGATAACAGTAAAGCCCAGGATACTGCCCACCACAGTCAAAGTACTACCAGTACACTATACAGTACTACAGTGTTAGGTCAGTGTGAAAGGATGTTGACAACTGTATGCAAAGTATCCCATGCAAACACTGCAGGCACAGTATAATCCTGTTGTGTTCACACACAAAGCAGTTGTACAGTAACTACACAACATGACACACAACACACAACCATAAATGAGTGATATTTGTTGAAGTTCACACTCATCCACAAATGTGGTGGGCTGCAGAGTCCAACATATGGAATGCTCACACTGGGCATGCTCACACAGTTTGACAACATGCCATGGGAAGGCTGAACTGGGCATGCTCACACACTTAGGCCAAATCTCGGTTTAGCAGTTGGACACACATATCTGGTATTTTTATGTGTTATTCCAGGAACCAACCACATTACAGCAGTCTGCCCAGTGCACACAGTTAAATGACTACAGAGACATACATGATATAGTGGATCCCTCCCATATGCAAACATCTTCCACAGATGCACAAGTTGTTCATACAAACAGGGAATGCTATGGCAATAAAGATGTGCAAACAGTCTATCAGCAACAAATAATGTGCATTTGACAATTAAACATATGGGTGTAGAGGTCAACACTAGGCTGTTTGCCCTAGGGAATGACAGCTTACCCAGAGTGTGCTTGGTGTCTGCCTCCCCACAGGATGCTCATTCCCCTTTCTAAACACAGATGATGTCAGCACCCCATAAGTACAGCAGGAGAAAAGACACATCCCAGTAATCCGAATAGCGAGCTCTGCTAATGTGTCCGTCTCAAGTGTCATAACATAGTTAGGTAGGGGTTTCAAATCCTGCAAATGCTCAGTGTGTGTGAGTGGGGTTGGTGTGTGTGTAAGTCTGTGGGAGAGAAATGTCCCTTTTGGCAACTAGGAAAACACACTACTGGATGCACATTCCCTTTCTAAACACCGATGATGTCAGCACCCTATAAGTACAGCAGGAGAAAAGAAACCTTTCAGTAATGCGAATAGTGCGCTCTGCTAATGCGTCCGTCTCAAGTGTCATAACCTAGATAGGGGTTTGAATCCTGCAAATGGCAAGTGTGTGTGTTTGTCTGAGGGGGGTGAGTGCGTGTGAGGGAAATGTCCTTTTTGGCAACTAGGAAAACACACTACAGGATGCACATTCCCTTTCTAAACACCGATGATGTCAGCACCCTATAAGTACAGCAGGAGAAAAGAAACCTCCCAATAAGGCGAATAGTGCACTCTGCTAATGTGTCCGTCTCAAGTGTCATAACATAGTTAGGTAGGGGTTTGAATCCTGCGAATGGCACATGTGTGTGTTTGTCTGAGGGGGGTGAGTGTGTGTGAGGGAAATGGCCCTTTTGGCAACTAGGAAAGCATACTACAGGATGCACATTCCCTTTCTAAACACCGATGATGTCAGCACCCTATAAGTACAGCAGGAGAAAAGAACCCCCCCCCCCCCAGTAATAAGAATAGCACGCTCTGCTAATGCGTCCGTCTCAAGTGTCATAACATAGTTAGATAGGGGTTTGAATCCTGCAAATGTTAAGTGTGTGTGTTTGTCTGAGGGGGGTGAGGGAAATGTCCCTTTTGGCAACTAGGAAAACACACTACAGGATGCACATTCCCTTTCTAAACACCGATGATGTCAGCACCCTATAAGTACAGCAGGAGAAAAAAAACCTCCCAGTAATGCAAATACCGCGCTCTGCTAATGCGTCCCTCTCTAAGTGTCATAACATAGTTAGGTAGGGGTTTGAATCCTGCGAATGGCAAGTGTGTGTGTTTGTCTGAGGGGGGTTAGTGTGTGTGAGAGAAATGTCCCTCTTGGCAACTAGGAAAACACACTACAGGATGCACATTCCCTTTCTAAACACCAATGATGTCAGCACCCTATAAGTACAGCAGGAGAAAAGAAACCTCCCAGTAATCCGAATAGCGCGCTCTGCTAATGCGTCCGTCTCAAGTGTAATAGCATAATTAGGTTGGGGTTTGAATCCTGCAAAAGACAAGTGTGTGTGTCTGTTTGAGGTGGGTTAGTGTGTGTGAAGGAAATGCCCCTTTTGGCAACTAGGTGAACAGACTACAGGATGCTCATTCCCTTTTCTAAACACTGATGATGTCAGCACTCTATAAGTACAGCAGGAGAAGGAAAAACTCCCAGTAATGCGAATAGCGCGCTCTGCTAATGCGTCCATCTCAAGTGTCATAACATAGTTAGGTAGGGATTTAAATCCTGCGAATGACAAGTGTGTGCCTCTGCCTGAGGGGGGTTAGTGTGTGTGAAGGAAATGTCCCTTTTGGCAACTAGGTGAACAGACTACAGGATGCTCATTCCCTTTTCTAAACACTGATGATGTCAGCACTCTATAAGTATAGCAGGAGAAGAGAAAACTCCCCGTAATGCAAATAGCGTGCTCTGCTAATGCATCCGTCTCAAGTGTCATAACATAGTCAGATAGGGGTTTGAATCCTGCAATTGGCAAGTTGTGTTTTTGGCTGAGGGGGGTTAGTGTGTGTGAGGACAATGTCCCTTTTGGCAACTAGGTGAACAGACTACAGGATGCACATTCCCCTTTCTAAACAATGTTTAGCAGAAGGCCATGGCTCTGGCACAAGTTGTCTGTTGCTATGATGCCCCTTTGGAAGATGCTTGTGTCAGCTGGAGAGTCGATTATGGTGGCCAGTTTGCAGTCATCTGCATATTTGGACAGCCACAGTCCGTCCGTGTTGGCCTGTACCTCCAATAAATATATACCAAACAAGAGGGTCCCAGGACTGAGCCTTGTGGGACACAACCCGTAACTGTTGTGGGGTCTGGCATGGCTCCAGCTATGCTAACCATGTGGGTTCTGTCCTTGAGCCACTGTGCAATCCATCTAGTGACATAGGGGCTTATATTTAAGCTGGTGAGCTTCTAGAATGCCCAAGTGGGGTATTGTTGTGAAGGCTTTTGCAAGGTCCAGGTAGGCTGTGTGAACCACCTTCCCTCGCCAATGGCCTTGGTGACTGTTTCAAAGAAATCAACCGGTTAAACCTGGTAGTGCTGGTGTGCTCTCAGTAGCCCTGAACCAGGCATCTGTTACTGCACAGATATCGATGTTTTCCATGCCAAGGAGTGTTTTGGGTGCATGCATCTGGAGGTTTAGACTTCTGGCGTTGGGTAGCATTGCTCTTAGTTTCTTATCCCTTGTGATACCTATGAAGGTGGGTTTGTCATTTGAGCCCTGCCTAACATAGGCACTATGGGGGTATCAAGAGCCTTTGCCAATATCTGAAAGCCCAGCCGTGACAGGTGCAGGCCGTCCCTAGCAAAGCAGGTAGTTCAACAGAAGATGAATGTGTGAAGGTGTAGTGCCTGTGATTAGTTAGCAGTAGCATATATGACTGCTCACGTGGACACATGCCAGGTAGGTCATATGCACTGTGTCACAGGCAATGTACATGTGAACAGGACAAACAGTGACATCCTGTCAAGTGGGACATGGACATACATATAGTAGGCTATGCAGATGGCACTAGGAGTCCACAGAAGCTCTATAAGTATGCATTGCAGGTGTGATCAGTATTCCAGGGTAATTGCAAGCAAACATGCATGCAAACAAAGCTACAGTAAACAGGGCTGCATGTAGTCCATTGTACAACAAACAAGCTGTACCAGTTCCAGTAGGTAACACTGCAAATATGCAGGCACTATGCACATGTACATGGAAATACACGGGTCAGATGGCTAGGGTCCAGTCTCAGTGCACACAAGACCATGTACTGTCAGGATGTACAATAACTGGATAGAAACCCATGTGCTCATACCTGCAGTAATACACATGTCAAATAACAGACACTGAGCCTTCACTCAGTGGTTCCATACTTAGTAGGATGTATGCTCCCTGGCCTGCCACCACAGTATCCCTGACATATATGGGGACTCTCCCTCCTGTGACAGTTAGTTATGTGTGTTGGGGCTGTCTAGCACGGTATGAGATGTGAGCATGCAGTGCTAGGGTGCTCCTGTGTGTCCTGTACCAGTCGTGTAGTACTGCACACATATCAACATCCTCAAGCATCTGCAATGCAGAGTCTAGTGTGGGCAACATGCCACTTGCAATTTACATGTCCATCATTGTGTATTACCACATTCATTACCCTATCCCCTGTGCTACCTATGTATGTAGCCTTCTGTTGACATCATTACCACCAGTATGCCAACATGTGCAGATGATACACTATGGTACTTACCATGGGTGTAGACAACAGGACATGACAATCACACACTTACTGCATCAGACATGCTGTGATATACCCACAATTAATTCAGCACACAGTACTGTTAACAACATGATACTATTACTACACATCTATGTGGTCACCCTGTGCATCAGCAACATTTTAACCTGTACCTGCACAGTTGTTACAAATTGCAGGAGATGGCACAGTTTCATCATATGCACAGGGTGTGAACCTGGTATGCCTGAGTCAGCCACCCATACCACCAATTGACATGTATGTGTATGTGTGTTGGTGAGGGACAGCAGTAGAAGGTGGGGCAATGTTGATGCAGTGTGTGCGTGTATACGGTAGCCCTAGGTGTTGCCAATTTGCATGTATGTATGGATGCACACAGTTCCACCTCATGGCTGCCATATACTGGTGTTTGTGGGCAGCCACAGACTGTACCTGCCAGGTCATACAGATCAGTGTCTCTGGCCACGGACACGGTACCTGTGCCTTGCAGGGGTGCTACGGACCGTATCCGGTACCAACCCAGACTGGGTACTGTCATCAGAAGCAGGTGTTCATTGACTGGACATAGATCCCTGTCGGGCCTGGCCAGAGCCACGTGCACGTGGTCTCCTGGGGCGGTCTGATGACAGCACAGACCCAGCATTGCTGGGGCTGCTGCTGGCACTACGGGGCGCCAGAGCCCTGTTGTCGCCCTCGGCGACGACTGCCAGCTGCTGCTGTTGCTGGCATACGGCCACGCCGATGCCTCAACCACCCACCATCGCCTGGCTCATGGACATGTAGTTGTGGAACCGTCTAATATGTCCCCACAACGCCTGTCAATGACATTGGTGAAATCACGGATGGCAGCCGCAATGTCATGCATACTGTCAGTCATGGCTGTGCGACATGCAGTCAGCTCCCTCAGACCCTGTCTGGTGTACCGCCCATACATGACTGTGCCTGCATGACAGTCCGAAACATAGCTGAGGTTGTAAGACCTCTGTGGGCACATCTGACAGGGCAGTACACCCATGGATGCTCCCACGAACCCCTGACATCTGTCTGTGTGGTACCATCTCTGGCCATGCCCATGGCTGCTATGTGGGAAGGCATGTGCCACAGATACCACATTACCCTGGTCAATGCCCACTGTATGCTGTCCATCACCTAGGGACAGTGGTGACAAAGGGTGTATTGGCAGGATAACTGTGCGCATTGATGGGGTCGACAGCTGTGTACTGTCAATCGCTGACCAATGGCGGACCCTGGCATACCTTCCTGTGCCATTACACCGATGTCATCATTATCAGTACCCACGGCACCTGACTCAGGTTCCCTGCTACATGACACCAGAGCAGCAACAGAACCTGTGGGAAGGAAACACAGTTTACAATGTCTACACATTACCAGCGATGCACACATGCACAGGTGCACACATGCACAGGTGCACGCATGCACATGCACAGGTGCACAGGCACACATGCACATAATCACAGGTGCACACATGCACACATGCACACATGCACAGGTGCACACATGCACACAAGCACACATGCACAGGTGCACACATGCACACATGCACAGGTGCACACATGCACAGGTGCACACATGCACACATGCACAGGTGCACACATGCACACATGCACACATGCACAGGTGCACACATGCACACATGCACAGGTGCAACATGCACATGCACATGCACACATGCACACATGCACACGCAGCACATGCACACGGCACACATGCACACATGCACATGCACATGTGCACAGGTGCACATGCACACATGCACACATGCACACATGCACACAGTTTCACACAATTGTACAGTACTCAGTATGGATATCAACACACAGACACAGACACACCTACATGCATACAAAGAGCACTACTAAGTGAGCCAAATAGTACTATTACTATCAACACTATTACAGGAATTGTTAATACACACTCACCAGCATGGATAGGGCTGCATTGCTGTTATACCAGAGGGTCCTGCAGACGGAAGAAACTATCGTCAGTGGGCACAACTGTGCCATTGTTACTGAGTATGATACAGGTCAGAGTACAACAGTCGCCTTTCACAGGTCAGCAGCTAATATTGAGGATATCACACTTGCACATTAAATACTATGGTGACAGCTACAAACCAAGGACACACCTCACACATGCATTAACTACCAGTGTACACAACAGTCAACTATACATATGGCATATTACCTGCACGCTCACTGTCTTGTTGCTGTGTGGCTCCAGCCTCCATCATAATGCATGTCTGCTGCTGTTGTTGTTAAAGGCTGGCGGACTGGAGCCACTACACTCATGAGTAGTCCCTCCAGTCTGGTGAGTGGGGATGTGTAGCGATTCACCACCCGTGGCGACCTGTTGCCTGTGGATATCCGGACGACGCTGATGGACATGTCTGATTAAATCACTGCAGTTATGTCGCACCTGCTCATATGTCCTATTAAGCGGCTCTATGTCATTTACCCGACGGACAAGGTCTTGCCACAGTGCAGCCCTCTCCTGCTGATTCTGGCTGGTGCGGAAAAGAGTATTGCATAATCCCGCACCAGGCTCTGGTGTATCTCCTCATCCTCAGCTGTGGAGTAGGTGGGATTCCGCTGGTGGGCCATGTACCTGAGAAAGAAAATAACCTGGTATCAGCAATATATGTCAGCAGAATTTGGCACACATACTACACATGCTACTCGACTGTTATGATACAACATATCTCACATATGTAGCATCTGTCTGTCTATTGGTGGATACACATGTAGATGGCCAGGTATCAGTGCTCAGCCAGCAACTGTGCAACAGTACTTGGCAGACTCCATACGACATACTACCAAACCCCAGCAGTCAGAACACTGATTCAGGTCAAGAGCACCTCCTCACTCTGGGGTTTGTATCTAGGTACTGTATGGCCTACATCATCAACTACTGTGAGCTGACCACACACTGATTGCCCTGGATATACATATCCCACCTCCACCACCAGCACAAACGACTATAGTGCATAACATTACAGATACAAACTTTACACTTTGTAACTGTGATATGGTATCCTTTCAGCCCACTGGGCCAGTGGCAGATACAACCCACAATGCTGACCCCTACACAATTGCTTTCTACAGACATCTCCTAGAATGCATGGATCATGCAATTCCATATATGACCAAGACACTCTACAAAGGACAGCATCCTGTCTGGTGGACCCCAGCCATAGACAGATTGTATTACAGAAGATGGAAGCTACTGCAAGACAGAGCATAATTCACTAAAGGGAGGGCATGTCTGAGCAGCACTGGTAAGGATCTATTTTCCATCATACAAAATACATGGGCAACTTTGAGAGGGAAATCAAGAGTGACACTACAGATAACTAGAAGGCCTTCTTCAGTTATGTTAGCAACCTGGTCAGGAGCCATCCTCTATGCCCATAGGTAGTACACAACAACAAATATTTCACTGACACCACAGATATCGACAACATTGTGGCAGACACGTTCAGTGCTGGTGTCACCCCGCCCTCTCCCCGAAATAAGGCATAGTTATCCCAGCTGACTGTAACCTCCCTGTCATCACAGATGTCCAGGTGAGAGACACCCGCAGGACAGCAGAATACACAACATGGATGGGACCTGATGGTATCCCCAGTTGCATGCTACATAACCTCTGACAGGAGCTAAACACACATATAGAAGTGCTATGTAACACTAGCCTGACTACAGGATATGTACCTGTACACTGGCGCACAGCAGCAGTGGTTCCACTCCATGAAGGAGGCACCTCAACATACCAATACAATACAACACAATACATTACATTACAATACAATACTATGGAATATGCTATTGCCCCTGGGTCTACAGCAGCATCTGTTCTGCTACCCTGACCATTGTGACACATGCGGTGTGATGGTACCTGCTGCTGTCACACAGTTACACAGGGTGACTCCATATGGCATATTACTCCATCTGACTAACATTCAGCAGGGTATGTGTGACATGTACCATGGGGAGTCTTGCTTAACACTGTGTGGTTTATTGCAGGGTATGTCTTATCTGTGGTAGGAACTCTACCTCCACATGTGCACTCTATTGCAGTGGCACGGATGACACACAGCAGACATTTAGGTTGTGGATGGTGTGAGGTGTTACTATGGTTGTTGGACATCTGTCATGGGTGTGACTTCCATATGTAAATCCGGGAGTGGTAACCTCTATGTGGGTAGCATATGTGTACTCTGTGGTGTTGTCCATCACTGTGCATTGGTAATGTGTTTGAGTGCATTGTCACAGTGTTGTACATGTCACTGTGTCCTTCTCCATATCTGTAGCTGTCATGTGAGGTCCATACCATGGCATCCATTATGTGGTGTGGAGGGGTACACCGACCTACATGTCCATACCTGACTCACCATGTCCGCTGACACATACCATGTGCAGGTATTCCAGGGATAATGTGCCACTGTGAATATCATTGGGGCCACTATTGTACACATTTTCTGACCCTGCTCACCCTGACACATGCAGTGGTGGGCAGCCAATCACATATCTGGTGGTTACTGGTGTAGGTGATCTGAATGTGGTATGGTACACCGGATTTGACACTGGTGTTCACTCCATGCCTTTGTCACCAGGCACCTGTTGCAATACATCTGTACACATGTGCCTCACTCAGAATTTATATACATCTCTCTCTCTATATATATATATATATATATATATATATAGATATATGTATATATATATATATATATATATATATATATATATATATCTATATATGTCCAGATACATATACATATATATATTGATGTACATATATTTTTAATCAAGATGTTACAGTACAGGCTTTTGATTTAATATATACCTGTAATCAATCGTTGTCTTTTGTTCTCTTTCTTTCTGTATGTGTGCTTTAGTATGTTTGACAATTTCTTCTACATCTGTCTTGTTTCCCCTCTCTCTCTCTTGTTGTTCTATTTTCATAATAAATATTATTAATATAAATATTTTATATCTATATATTATTTAAAATTTTACCAGATTTTAAATTATCAACATTTTTCCTATTCACCACTAACAAAAGTGTAAATTTGTAATGGCATACCCTCAATAAACAACATTGATTGTGACATGTCTTAATAAAAGGTTTTTACCTCTTTATATCATT
Organism: Protopterus annectens; assembly: GCF_019279795.1. Lineage (NCBI taxonomy): Eukaryota > Metazoa > Chordata > Ceratodontiformes > Protopteridae > Protopterus > Protopterus annectens. Next base: position 1,153,471,409 of record NC_056726.1, on the reverse strand, counting down.
GGATACAACCTCCATTATTCCCAAATTTCCTTTATGTATTACATACACCTACCCAAATACCTTTTAATGGGTTTGTTGGTTTTTTTTTTTTTTTTTTGTTTTTTTCATTTTCTTTCATTGTTGTAACTTAAATCCCTCTCCTACCCCCTTTGTTTTGACTTTTTCTTATTTCCTAAATTTTTCATGTTCATCACAATGAATCGAAAATCTGCCCCAATGTTTTAACTCAAATCCTGTGTTTGAATAATAAATTTTAGAAAACTGTCACCAAAACAAATTTATTGTAATGTGTACATTTATGACACTTTTTAAAAAGTTTAAAAATTTCCTTACTTGTTCCTACATTGTCTACCCCCACAATTGAAAACTTTAAAGACTTTCCTGTAAAACCAATGCATTTTAAAAATTTCCTTGTTTGTCACAGGCTTTTGGTTTCTGGTTTTTTCCTGTGCTACAGTTTACTTTCATAGTGTTTTGAACTTTGTTTTGTTTTGATTGCATTTTCTCTTTTGTCTTCTCTCCCCTTTTCTTTCCCCCGCCTTTTGGGTCAATAAATATTTTGGGCAAACACAATTTTGGGGCTGCATACCCTTACCTCCACCAATTTTTAGCCGATTTCTAATTTTCGCCCTTGTGTACTATTGATTTCCCTGGTTTCGAAAATTTAAAATGGTAGATGGTTTTTTAAAAGTTTGGGAGGGCCCTGCTTTTTCTGTGGAAATGTTTGTGAGTGTAAAGGTTTATCTCTCAATTTCCCGGTGTTTTTTTAAAACCTCCATTATTTCCCAGTTTTGTATAATTTATGTCACTGACACCTCAACTACTACTATTTTAAAGTTTTTTGTGTTGTTGGTTGTTGTGGTGTTGGTGTTGGTTGGTTTGGGTGTGGGTTTTTTGCTTGACCCGTTTCAGGGTTTAATATTTTTAAACACTACTTGTACCGTAGGTGTTTGAGTATGCTGCGTAGCTTTCCACCATGTACACCACCCAATGCTTGCAACGCTATTTAAGATGCAGGTGGTTGGCCAGGTGTGGGCCTTGAAATTTTAGGGATTTGGTAGCTGCTGGCACCCCAGAAAATTTCAATTATTGTTATTGCCTCATGGAATGGACATATCTGGGGTACACCCATTAAAAAATTGGTATGCTGCAGTTGGATGGGAGCATGAGCTATTTTTTACACTTTTTTCCCTGAAGTGGGTATTTCGGTATAGTTACCTTGATGTGTTACACCCGCCTACTGTTTGACATTTCACAAGGGGCGGGGATCCGAAACATTCACGTTGCACAGGTTTAACTATTCAAATAGGGGGTTGGCCCCTGTTCTATTTTCAGGTTTTCCCCTTTCTGCCCCTTAAGGCAAACCCTGCCATTTTTTGGGGCACCTGGGGGCAAATCGTAGGGCAAAACAAGTTCCCCAATCTCCCCCCAAACATCCCACAAAGTGTGACCCTTTACTTTCGAACTTCTGCAGTTTAAAAATTTTTTTAAGGCCCGGGGGCCGCTCCCCTATTTTTACTTGGCCAGTGGTTTTTAAAAGGTTTTGGGGGTTTGGGCGGCTTTCCTGCTTAGTTGTTTGTCTTTCAAATGTTTGTGACATTATTTCCTACTAGTTAACAGCATGGGTGTTTCTTTACAACACAGGGAAAAACCCCCATTTTTAAAAATTCTAAACATGCTTTTGAACAAAATTTTTCACATTTCCACACATGATTATTTATTTTCACAATGTTTTGTATGACAGGCAGTGGTAAGCATGCAATAATTAAGGTCCGGGTTTGGGACTCCCCGTGGATTTTATTTTGTTTTGTGAGTAAACCTGTCAATCAAAATGACTAAGGGACTTTTAACAGTTTAACCGGGTTCCCTTTTTTAAAATCACGTGAAGGCGGGTTTCCCACAAAATTTTACCCAAACCCCAAACGTTTTTACCCCCACCATTTCTTTAAAGAAAAGAAAATGGGAACAGGAAATTGAAAAGGGCACAAAGAGGGTAAACATAGGGAAAAAACTTGGGGGGCAGGGGGGTGTGGTCCCATGCTATTTCTTCATCAGAACATTCAATATATTTTTGGACATTTAAAACCCTTTCCCCCCCTAGGAGGTTCAGGCAACAATAAATTGTTTACACCAATTAATTGATGTTTTATTCCAGGAATTTTAATGGGCATTTTTGGAATTTTTTGGGGGCAGGTGTTTTTTTTCAGGGGATTATTCAGGTAAAAGGGGCGGACAGCTGGGGGTATTGGGTAAAACGACAAACAAACGCATACACTTTACACATTGGGGTTACCATTTACACGGATTTGGATTCCCAACCCATACCCACAGATGGAAAATGGAACTGAATTCCCCACCCAAGGCATTGCCATGTTTTTCCGCCCCGGAGGGGCCTGGGGCTGAAAAAAGGAGTTATTGCCCCCCATTCAGCTGGGGGAAAAACATAAATTACACCAGTGGGGGGGGTGGTGGGGCTCCTCCGGCCCCCTTGCAGAGGGGGCGACCCCTCCCCTGCCCCCCCGCAGGTGGACAGGGCCACCGGAGGAGGGTCCGACTGGCCTATGAGGGCCTCGTGGGTGGGGGAGGTGGGCCCTAACCCCCCCCTGTCTCTTTTTCATTTTCTGACATTTGTGCATTTTTCACAATTAGTTGTAACACATGCTTATATTCCCTTCCAAAACCCCTATTCCAATTGAACACCATAAACTGCATTTTGCAGTAACCCTCCAAAAAGCATTAAATTTATCAACGGGTCAGGTGTGGTGTATGAAAAGGGAGATGTAACGCATGCAAATTATGACCCCAGGGCAAAGCTGGGGGGTTTTGTGATTCAATCCTTTTAGGAATGGGGTTTTGAGTTATAGGGTGGGGGAAAAAAGTAATATTAAACCTTTTAATAAAAATACATATGCTGTCATTTTTAAAGCAATTAATACACACTCTTTTAAATCAGTTTCCATTTTAACTATTTTAAGGGTGGACTGTTAAGCCCTTTTTCTTGTAGGTTTTCAACAATTATACAGCTTTGCAGTAAGGCTCAGCAATAGCTGTGACAAGTGTGGGTTTGGGATTGCAAAAAATTATCTCATATTGAACTGGGGAACATTCCCGAGGGATAACTTCCGTGCCACTTTAAAAATTTAGCTTTTTTTTGAAACCCAAGCATTTATTTTTCTTGCCCGAGTATACTTATTCATTTTACACTGTATTGCGGGTTATCCTTTACACCTCACTTGCTTTCATTTTTTATTGGTTTTTAGGTTTATTTACATGTTTTCGTGAACAACCCCAGCCTATTTTGCATGTTTCGACCACAGGGTAATTTTAAATGTATTTATCACTTTCAGCTATACTTTTACCTCTTTTGTACACTTCAGGGGGGCTTTTTTTGGATAAGTCCCGTTTTGTTTGCAAACTTCAGGCTGAAATGGTAACAAGCTACTTGCTACACTTTCCCTGTTACTTGAGATTTTACCACTGCACCTCACCCTTTTTGCTGACTGTCATATTTATATTTCTTTTAGACGGTATGATTACACCTCTGGGAACCCCCAGCCTTCGCCTAGGTCTGTTCCAGAACGGACCCTGGCTTAATATAAAAAGAAAATTTTGGGAATACAACTCCCTAAACGCTGTTTAATTTTACATCATAATTAAATGTTAACTCTGGTGGGGCGTTTGCCGGGCCTCCTGGCCAAAGGTTATTTCCTGCTTGCTCTTAGGTGCTGGGGTGAGGCCTGCTCACCTGCCTTGGAAATTGTGGCACTGGTGAGTCATGAGCCCAAATTCCCAGACCCTGATTCCCCAGAAGACCCGGCCCCCAGAGGGGGCCCATTTTGGATAGGAAAGGGCCCTTACCGGCCCTAAAACCCCCCCTTGTTAAATGACTACTTCCCCCTCCCGCATTCTGCCTCATTTTTTCTCAATTTTATGCTTTATTCCCCTTTATATGTGTTTTTAAAATATTGTGATTGGCCATTTTGGAATTGTTCAACCAGAAACCTGCTTGCATTTAGTTTGTATTCTTTATTTTGCTGTTATTGCTTTCAGGACTGCTGTAGGCTTAGGGCGACCGCTAGGTTAAATCTTTTTTAATACTGCTTTTTATTTTTATGGTTAGCTGTAGGGGTGTGTTTGTAAACGGGCTTTTTTTTCAAAATTTCATTTTACTTTGTTCGCGCCTGGTTTTTTCCCGGGTTAACTTTAGTGGATTTGGGATTTCTCAATTCACTTTCTTTTATTTTTTCTATTCAGGAGGTACTTCAGGCTTTATTAATGTTTTAAAGGAAAAAAATTTAGCTTATTTGTATTTTCAACCACAGGGGTTTTTAACTGTGATTTTTATTTTAGAATTCATTGATTTTTATTTTGGGGGGTTTTACAGGGAAGACATTTTTTTTATTAAAAAGGTAAAATGAAACAAATTTTTTTTTTTTTTTTTTTTTTTTTTTTTTTTTTTTTTTTTTTTTTTTTTTTTTTTTTTTTTTTTTTTTTTTTTTTTTTTTTTTTTTTTTTTTTTTTTTTTTTTTTTTTTTTTTTTTTTTTTTTTTTTTTTTTTTTTTTTTTTTTTTTTTTTTTTTTTTTTTTTTTTTTTTTTTTTTTTTTTTTTTTTTTTTTTTTTTTTTTTTTTTTTTTTTTTTTTTTTTTTTTTTTTTTTTTTTTTTTTTTTTTTTTTTTTTTTTTTTTTTTTTTTTTTTTTTTTTTTTTTTTTTTTTTTTTTTTTTTTTTTTTTTTTTTTTTTTTTTTTTTTTTGGGGGGGGGGGGGGGGGGGGGGGGGGGGGGGGGGGGGGGGGGGGGGGGGGGGGGGGGGGGGGGGGGGGGGGGGGGGGGGGGGGGGGGGGGGGGGGGGGGGGGGGGGGGGGGGGGGGGGGGGGGGGGGGGGGGGGGGGGGGGGGGGGGGGAGGGGGGGGGGGGGAGGGGGGGGGGGGGGGGGGGGGGGGGGGGGGGGGGGGGGTTAAGGGGGGGGGAAGGGAAAATGAGGAGTTGAAATTTAATTTTGTAAAGATAAATTTTAAAATATTAAAAAAATTTTTAAATTTTTAATGTTTTTGGGGGGGGGGGAAATTTAAAAAAACTTTTTTTTTTTAGTTTAAAACTTTTTTTCAGGGGAAATTTTTTTTTTGGGGTTTTAAAAAAAAAAAAGTTAAATTTTAAAAACCACTGCTCATCTACAGGCACACTTACACCTCCCACTCTGTTAAACTGCTTAGCTCAGCTATGAGCACATCTGGCATTTTTTCTTCTTTTGGTACCTCACATGTCTTCATAATATAAATGGGCTATTTCATTACATTTTACATGAATTGTGGTTTTATGTGTACAGGCCATTATTTGTCAGACTTGTTTCCTGCTTATTTTGAAAAAAAAAAAATGGTGTTGTGGGGGCTCGAACCATGAATGCCTGCTCTTCAGCTTAACATCTCTACCGCTACGCTATTGCTTCCTGGTTTATTTTGCATATTTAGTTCTTTATGGCGCTTTTCCCACTGATTGCTAACTGTAAAGGCGCGCTACAGGCACGCCCGCAAAACGGCGCACTCACGGTTAAACATCTTTTACAATTTAAAAAAATATATAACATGTTCATTTATATATCTTATGTTTATAGTCTGTAGGGGCATGTGTTGTGTTGTGTTTATTCACATTTCCGTGGACTTGTTGTGGGTGTCTACTTTGGGCACTTTTGCACTTCTGGGGGCGTGGTCCGGCTTGCAGGGCTCAAGCCTCACGGACACGCCTTCCCTACTGTCTTACACGGACCGTGGTTAGACTTAAGGTAGCTGATTAGCATGCTCTCGCCCATGAATATGCAAAAGCATGCTGACATCACATCATTTCGCATTGAGCCTCCATAGCGTAAGAGTTATAACTCTTACTAACGGAGGCTTTGGTGAATCCTGGGGCGAAGTGTTTAGAAGAGAGTTAGAAGTTAGGAAGAGGAAGAAACAGGGTGATGAGGGTGGTTAGTACAGGGTTACTACAAGGGCAAAAGCGTTTAGTGCTTTTCGAGGTGTTTTTTAAGTTCTAGGGTTTGAAAAGTGGGCAAGGATGTTATTAGAGTTAGTTCATTGGGTAGCAGGTTCCAGTTTTTTCCTGCTGTCAGTTGGTAAACAGAGAGTCACCAGCTGCATTTATTAGACTTTGTTAAGCTTCTAGCAAGGAGTTTTGTTAGAAGAATGTAGGGAGTTCAGATTATTGTATGGGACCAGAAGTTTTGAGAGTATAGGGTATTATTGAGTTTTGGTGAAATATCTTGTGGGCAATTGTGAGTTGGGGGATTTTCAGATGGTTTTGGAATTCAAGCCAGTCGAGTTGCCTGAGATTAGAGCAGTGGTGGGTTCTAAAGGGATTGCCAGTAGCGAATCTGGCAATGTTATTATGGGAAGTTGCTAATTTGTTAAGGTTAGTTTTTCTAAGGTTGGTAAATATAGGTGAAGCATACAGAAGCATTGAAATTAGATGAGAGTGAGTGACCTTGGCTCTAGCTGTTGAGGTTAAAAAAGGTTTTATTCTATATAAGGAACCTATTTTTCTGTTGACTATTTTAATGGTGTTGTTTATATGGTAATCAAATGAGAGATTATTGTCAATGGTAATTCCTAAAAGTTTAGTGGTAGAGTCTGGGAGAATAACAGTGCCATTATTTGAAGAGATTGAGAAATCTAAGGGGGGGAACCTAGTAGTGGGTGTAAAGAGGAAAGTTGGTTTAGTTTTTTTAGCATTAAGTAAGAGGCAACGTTTGCAAAACCATGTTTCTACAGTGTTGAAAACATTTTGAGTAAGAGAATGTAGTTCAGATGGACGAGAGGTTGCTGAACAAATTAGTGTGGAGTCATCTGCATATTGAATACAGGTGGCTTCAGGTGGATTGCCCTACATGGAGATCATTAATAAATAGTGAAAAAGAAGTGTGGTCCTAGAATGGAGCCCTGAGGACCCCTCATGGTGACAGGTAAAAAGGATGAGATTTGATTTTCCCAGAGGACTGCTTATGTTGTCTGTTGCTGAGATACGTATGTAAACCACTTAACAATATGCCAGAGAGTCAAAGAGGAAAGATTCAAGAATATTGATTGCTGTGGTATGGTTAACCATGTCAAAAGCTTTAGAGAGGTCAATAAAGAGTACAGATGAGAGGATGTTGTTGTTACGGTTTCTATTGATGGTATCTGTGAAGGATAGAAGGGGTGCAAGTAGTGGTACTATGTGATGGCTTCTAAAACCATGTTGACAGCTTTACATATTAATTTATGGCGGTAGAAAGATGATGCTGTAGAAATTAAGCGTGGTGAATGCATTTTTTCCATAATTTTAGCTAAGTGTGGGTGATAGGAGAGCATTGGCCGATAGTTAGGAGTAGTTTATTAGAGTTTCCACCTTTATGCAGGCGGGGATAATGTGGGAGAATCTCCAAATATCTGATGGTTCCTTCTTGGATTGTCCTATTTATAAGGATAAGATATAGGTTAGGCACCATTACTTTGGCTGCTTTTGGAGATATTGGAAGGAAGGACAACAGATGGAGTACATGGCTCTCAGTTTATGAAGCAAATTTATAGATGAGAGAAGTAGAGATGGGGTAGTTTAAATTGAGAAAAAGAGGTGTTAAGTTGCTGGGAAGTTGGCTGGAGTTTTCAGAGATAAGATGACTAGCTAGAGATTGTATAGACTCAGTGAAGAAAGAGTTAGTTGCTGTATTGGCAGTTTGATGTGATAGGAGTATTTGGATCTGCATCAAGTGGTGGGTATTTGGGACTTCCTGGGGAAAGGAAGGCTTATTAATGCAGGACCAGAACTTTTGAGGATTATTTTGATTGAGTTTGTTGAAGTTTACAGTAATAGTTTCTTTTATCTGTGTGAGTATTGCTTTTTGAAAGCGCTGTTTCTCAAAGTTGCCTAAATTGTAGAAGATCAGGAGCTATTTCTATGAGATCTCCATTTAGCCCAGACTTTGTCTCCTAAGTATAATTTGATTTTCTAGTTTCATTAGAAAGCCATTGGGCTGGGTTAGACTTCATTCTTATGGAACGTTTGAGCATGCTTATCCAGAATAGAAGGGCTAGGTTAAAATACTTTTACAGCCTCTTCAAGTGGAAAAGGATTTTAAAGGGTTCCAGTTACATTACTCTAAGCTCTCAGGCCTTTGGAATAATTTCTGCCTTTAAAGTGTTTGGTAGAGTCCACTGTCCTAATGATGGGGAGGTTTTGAAAATTCTTTTTCTCTCTCTCTTGTGATGTATGTCAAGGAATGATCACTTATAGATCATCTGGTAGAGTTCCTACTTTATAAGTTTGTTCTCACATTATTTATGAAAAGGTATGCAGAATTCAACGTACTCTCTTTCTTATTAGGTTTGTTAATTCTGGTTATAGAGGGTTATGGTTTTGGGTAAAGCCATGTGGAGGTTATTATGAGAGATAGGACTCTTCAGCACTAACACTTTTCCAGTCCATATTAAAGTCACCTAGTATTATTGTGTTTCTTGGGGGTAGGTAGAAGGCACCCAGCAGAGTAAATCCTCTATTGTAGAGATATTGTTTCAGGGGTGGTATGTAAATGCAGATAATGTATAAAGATTTTTTTGCATTGATTTGAAGTTTAGTAATGGGGACTTCATGCGTTGCTATCCTGGGATTTGGATTAGATGGTAGGGTAGAGATATGAAGTCCATTTTAAATAGAATTGCATACTCCACCACCTTTACATTTTGTTCTGTCTTGTCTAACTATATTATAGCCCTGGGAAATAATTTCCTGGCATTATCTTTTGGTTTCTGGTTTCAACCAAGTCTCAAAGTGTAAGACAGAGAATATCAAAGGAGTGAAATATCTAGGGGCGCAGCATGAAGGTGAGCTATTTTATTACTGATGCTTTGTTTGAATTAAGATGCCCTATTAGGGAGAGAACTATTGAGTTTAGGGGTGAGTTGTTTGATTGTATGAGGGTTGGTGTGTAGGGCCAGGGTTGGGGTGGACATCACCATCTTTTAATGAGGGATTATTTAGGTTTTGTTACTGAATAGTTGCCAAGGTAGGTAATGATTTTCAATTTTTTTCTGAGTTTAGGTTATGTTTAATGTGGGAGAGTCTGTGGTATTTGGGTAGTAGGTAACTGGAAGTGGAAGTAATGTTAGAATGTCTAATATTGAAGGATATTTGTGTGTAAATTGCAGTTTGTTTGTGAGAATGGTTATGATGGAGATAGTGTAGTTTTTCAGGAGGGTAAGAAGGTAGGTTGAGATGAGAGGTAGTTGAGAAAGTATAATTGTGAGTCTTAGCTTGAAAGATTAGGGGAGGCATTTCTTAGAGGAGATTATACAGTAATAACTCAAGTATAGGGATGCAAGAGGAGCAAAGATGTGGAGGAGAGGAAGATAAAAGGATACAGGAAGAGGAGAGTGGGGGAACTATGTATACAAAGTTGAGAGTAGGAGGAAAGATACCTTAGGGAGTGGGCGAATTGTGTGTGATTATTAGAGGATGGGGTGTGAGTGAATTATGTGGATGAGGTGTGGTGTATGGGATTGGTTGGGTGATAGTGAGGTGTGGTTTGAAAGCAATATAAGTGTAGAGGAGCACTAGGGGTGGGTGGGAATTGTAGGTAGGGGAGTAGGGTAGGGGCAGAGTGAGCCTGCAGGGGCTAACGGAGTGGGTCACAGCTGAGAGAGGCTGAGAGGCAATCAGTTATGGAGAGAGACCGAGGTCTGCAGGTAAGCATAGGAAGGTAAGAGACAAACTGTTTCCTAAGTAGCAGAGAAAAACAGGTGAGCAGAGGTATAGCTATGCTGGGGAGGCAGTTATGTAAAACAGTTTAATAGCAGAGAGAGAGATATTTATAGAAAGTGCAAAGGCAGGAGAGGAGGTTTATACAGCTGGATAATAGAGAGGGCCAGTAGCAAAAGTAGTGATATGTGAAGACTGAACTTTAGTTAGTCATCTAATATGTCCCATAGTAGTTTAGTGTGGGGTTTGACGTTGATAGTTGTGTTGTTAAGGGAAGAGATGGTGAAAATAGCTTTTTTTTTTTTTTTTTTTTTTTTTTAAATATTTTTATTCATTTCCAAAAACAAGAAAACATGAATGCAGGTTATTTATGACAATGAAGTTATTTACAAATTATTTAAAAGGTAGAGAAGCTAAAACCTTCTAAACAGATATCAAACATTAAAAACCAAAATAAAGTATTTACAAGGGGTGTTCCATTGTTGACATATAATTGACTTTCTATACAATTGTTTCCTGATTATAATCTGCTGCAGTCATTATTCTCCAGTATTTCAGTTACTTTTTGCCATGCTGGTGTATAATGATGTAGTTCTTTTAGTTCTTCCTTTAATAATAGTGTTCATTTCAATTGCGATACTGCTGGACACCATATTCATGAATTGCTTAAAAGTTGGGAAGCTTTGGATTTCAGTTTGATATAATGTTCTTCCTTGCAATAGCTAGGAAAGTCCATAAGATTACATATTTTGTCTTTTGGCACTGATCAATGTGTACAGGTGCATTAAACAAAATAATAGATTTGTAAATCTGGAATTTATCATTGAATACCATTTGCAGAAAAATAAATTTATTTTATCCCCAATATGGTTTAACTAAATGACATTCGGTGAGAACATATGTTACCAGTCTGCTTTTACTGATAAATCACATTCCAGCAGCCAATATTTTTCTTAAACATAAGTTCCATTTTATGAGGGGTTACATAAGATCTGCAGTATGAATCTGCCATGTAAAAGTCTCCAATGTAATGAAAGTGATGTCTGCTTTGGAGAGAAGAATTAGTTTTTATCTCTGTCATTTGGCACATGTCCATTAACTGATCTATAATAATTCCATATTTCTTGTCATTATTATGCATTTTATTTTTGTTTGTTTTATAAATAGATGATAAGCATCCTTTCCAGTAATGGGTTGATCTTCATAGTAATATTATATGTTCTATACAAGTTGTTAGGAACATTTTGTCTCTTATTGATGGTTGCATTGTTTCTTACCATGCGTAATATATACTGTCTTAATTCTTGTACATGTAACCACGAACTATCTTCCATATTTAATTTAAGTTTAATCTGGTCTATTGTCAGAGGTTTTCCAGAGTTTAGCAATTGATGCCAATATATTTAATCCTTTTCTTTAAAACATGTTGACTACTTCCATGTTAATAAATGTTATTAGTATTGCCTTGTGAGTACGCTTACTGGATATAAAAGAAATGACCATGCTTTTAATATTTCAGGATTGCTATTAATAAGATTTTGGAAAATTGTTAATGTATAAGTAATGTATTTGGAACTTATATTTTTATTCTTATGTATGCATCATATATTCCTTCATCAGCCATAGAAAATTGTTTGGTATGAAATCTGTGCATACTTATTTGCTACTACAAATCCTGATTTTAACCAGATTCTCTCATGAACTAGCTTCCATTTTGATATGTATATTTGTATTTGAGCCATAATGATATTGTTTTTAATAATGGATGAATGCAAATATACTTCTATGTCTGGTAAACCTATGCCACCTATATCCCAATCATCTAGATGATACTTCAGCTATCCTTGTTTTTTTGGATACCATAGGAATCTTTACCATTAAATCATTTAATTGTTTTAGGTGCGATTTTAAGCTGGTGGCAAAGAACAAGCTTGTAAGGACATAAAAGAATTTTTGAAATATGATCATTTAATTATATATAAAGCCTTTCTTCCATTGGAAAAGAAGAATTTATTCCATCTTTTGCTTATTATTAGATTTTAATATTATTTTAAGGTCTCTCTTTTTATAATTTGTTTCAATTAGTATCTAGGTTGTTTAGTTATTATAATTCCCAAGTATTTAATTAGTGCTTATTGAATCGGTAGAGTATATATTTATTAGTATTTTATTTAGATCTTTTTATTAGTATTTATACAAAGCAATACATTTGTTTTGTTCTCAAGTTAAAATTTAAGACTTCAAAGAGTTTTGAAAAGTTTTGAATTGAGTCCCATAATGCTTTTAAACTGCTATTATTATTTGTTGAAGGTAATTAAAATATCATCACAAAAGTTGAATTTTAAGCTCTAGGCTGTTGTCTAGCTGTATTCCTTCAATATTTTATCCATACCGATATATTATTTGCTAAGGGTTCAATGACTAAGCGCAAACAATAATGGGAGAAAGAGGGCAGCCTTGTTTTGTGCCCTTAGTTATTTTGTAGATTTAGACAGACAAGATCCCAGTTCTTTATATAAGTTTCCAATGATTTTCACATACAATGATTTTTAGATAACAAAGTGAAGTTGTTTGAGAAGCCATATTCTTCTAAAACTAACCACAGATAATCCCCAGTTCACTGAATCAAATGCTTGTTTATGTCTAAGCTAATAACATTCATTTTATTTTTGTGACATTTATATAATCAATTAAGGAAAGAATTCTTTTAATGTTGTCATAAGTGTTTCTATCTTTTATAAACCTGTTTGATCCTCCTCTATCAAAAGTGGTAGTAATTGTTTTATCTCAGAAAGCAGCATGTATTGTCATAAAAATTTTATAATCTATATTAAGAAGTGAAAATGGGTCTGTATGATGAGCATTCACTGGGATCTTTTATTTTGTTTCAGAATTGGTGATATTAATGTGTACTCCTGAAGAAGGAGAAATGTCTTTACCATTTTTAACTGATGTAAAGACATTCAATAACAATTTCAGCAAAGAAGCCTAATTTGATAGTAATTTAAACATTTCTGGGGTGATATTATCTATACCTGGAGCTTTGTTTAATTTCCTTAGCTTTATTTTACTTCATCT
>NC_056726.1:1153453608-1153456108 GCF_019279795.1 Protopterus annectens | reverse complement strand
TATGATATTACAGGATTTATCTGGCAGCGTTATAACTGTAAGGTTGGAAAATATGAGAAGCAAAGTAGGCTTTAAATATGCTATAACACAAATTCCCTTGTTTGGTACGACATTTAATACTGTCAACTCTTCTGCATACACAGTGGGGAAAAGATAAACTTATATATGACCATCAACCATTTTCCTTCATTTTTCTCTTCATCCTTCTATTCTCCATTTTTAATTTATTTTTTATTTTATTTTTTATTTAACATTTGTTGACCGGGAAAGTCCGACTAGGTTCCACAGATCCTGTTTCGAGCCGGGGAGGCAGCGGAGTCTGGGAGAAACGCCCACATGTCGGTTCTAGAGGGTGTGGAGGCTTGGATTGCCGAGATGGGAGGAAAACCGAGTACCCGGAGAAACCCACGAGGAGGAACATGAGAAGGCAACTCCACACAGAAGGTAATTCCTCAGCCCGAGGGAATCGAATCAAGAACCTCTGAAAAAGACCTGCTGTGAGGCGGTTTGCTGTGGGCGACAGCGTGCCCAGCTACCCACACTGCGCCCCTTAACCGTTGCCCCGGCGTTTCTGTTGTGGCTTCTTTGAATTTAGATGAGGGTACTCCATAATATATTATAGATAATATAAGGAATGCTCAAAGAGAGAATAAGCTAATATAGAGACATATTCTTAACTCTAAGTGGTCCACAATTTTATATTTATAACACTTGCAGGTCAGAAATATACTAATGAACGTACTGTGCACAATTCAGCAGCTTTGCAGCATGTGTGTGTCTCTAACAAGTACATACCTATAGGATATTAAAAAGAATAGATAGCACACTCTTGTTTAATAATTAACAAATGCACACAGCCTGGTATTTACTTTTGTAGACAGAAATTAGACCTGTTACTTATATGCATATCAGGTACCAACAGCAATACATTAGTAAATGCCTATGCTATTCAAATCCTATTTTAATGCTGATTGATATGAGCTGTAGCTGACGATGGCTTTAGAATTTGTGATGTTATATAATATATATTCAGTATTATAAGTAAAAGTTTGGTGCATGTCTATTTGCAATCTAAGGTTCAAGGCTGATCAATTTAGACATACAAGACAAACTCTTTAGCCCTTATGGTTATATATAATGGGAGTTACTGTGTTCCCTCACACAACCATTCATTTTCAGTGAGGATGCTCCAATATTAATTATTATCGGTAAGTTTTAAGGAAGACTTTATTAGTATTAAAGCAATACATTTGTTTTGTTCAAAAAGCCCTTGTTTTAAATTTTTTTTGCCCTTGAAAGTTATTTTTATCCATAATATATTATTTGCTAAGGGTTCAATGACTAGCCAAACAATAATGAAGAAAGAGGGCAGCCTTGTTTTGTGCCCTTAGTTATTTTAATAGATTTAGACAGACAAGATCCCAGTTTTATATAAGCCAATGATTTTTCATATAATGATTTTATTAACAAAGTGAAGTTGTTTGAGAAGCCATATTCTTCTAAAACTAACCACAGATAATCCCAGTTCACTGAATCAAATGTGCTATTTATGTCTAAGCTAATAACATTCATTTTGTTTTTTGTGACATTTATATAATCAATTAAGGAAAGAATTCTTTTAATGTTGTCATAAGTGTTCCTATCTTTTATAAAACCTGTTTGATCCTCCTCTATCAAAAGTGGTAGTAATTGTTTTATTCGAGCAGCATGTATTGCCATAAAAATTTTATAATCTATATTAAGAAGTGAAATGGGTCTGTATGATGAACATTCACTGGGATCTTTATTTTGTTTTAGAATTGGTTATATCAATGTGTTATTCCAAGAAGGAGGAATGTCTTTACCATTTTTAACTGATGTAAAGACATTCAATAACAACAGCAAAGCCTCATTTGATAGTAATTTAAACATTTCTGGGGTGATATTATCTATACCTGGAGCTTTGTTATTGTTATTTGTTTATCTATTAGTTGTACCTGCTCCTCTAATAACCTAACTTTAACATTGTTTTTGAGAAAAGCTTTCAATGCTGAATGTGTTTCTGTTTTTTCATTTTGATTATTAAGTTTATGAAAAAATAGCCTAAAAGCTTCTAGTATTCCTTCTAAATCAGATACTTTCTTTTTGGTTTCTATATTATGTATTTCCTTGATTTGATTTGTTTTAATAATCTTTTTAGTCCTATTTGCTATTCTTCGTTGGTTTTTAGGGTTCATTGAATAGTAACATAGTTTAATTTTTTCTAAGTTCATCATTGTTTTGTGGTGTAGTGTCTCTGAGTATTTTTTATTAGTATCTTCTAGTTCTTTTATTAAGTTGGTGTTTCCATTTTGAATATCAAGCTTTAAATTATCTACTTTTGACTGTAATTCCATTAATTCCTTATTCCACTGTTTTTGTTTATTTTTATACCATCCCACCGCTCTTCCATATAGGTATGCTTTCAATGCATCCCATATATATATTTCAGATACATCTTTTGTAAGATTGATATCTAGGA